>NC_053023.1:662977231-663131648 GCF_003073215.2 Triticum urartu | reverse complement strand
GATATGTAGATCTCCTACCATTGTAACCGACTTTTTGTAACCCTAACCCTCTCCGGTGTCTATATAAACCGGAGGGTTTTAGTCCGTAGGACAACATACACAACAACAATCATACCATAGGCTAGATTCTAGGGTTTAGCCTCTCCGATCTCGTGGTAGATCTACTCTTGTACTACCCATATCATAAATATTAATCAAGCAGGACGTAGGGTTTTACCTCCATCGAGAGGGCCCGAACCTGGGTAAAAATTCGTGTCCCTTGCCTCCTATTACCATCTGGCCTAGACGCACAGTTCGGGACCCCCTACCCGAGATCTGCCGGTTTTGACACCGACATTGGTGCTTTCATTGAGAGTTCCTCTGTGTCGTCGCCATCAGGAAGGATGCCTCGCCCCGTCTTTAAAGACGACACCGTTGCTAAGGGAGCTTTGGCTGTCGGCCAAACCCTCCGGCTAGGTGGTTTTCTTATGACCGCCTGTTCGGCTTCTGCGCCTACGATGACCTCTCGAGCCATCGAAAACAATCTTCATGTCAGCTCGGAACTCGCCGAGCAGTTAGATCCAATGGAGCTCTCCTCCATAAACGAGCTCTTGGATCGCTTTGCCGCCCTGGGAGTCGCTACGGATTACGACCAGATTGGGCCTAAACCCGATCTGAGAGAGATTAACTCTCCCCAAGTCACCCATCACGTTGCCGTGGTAGAGGGACAGCGCGGCGACCCTTCATCTATCTTAAGGACTCGCTATGTCCGGATTCCCGATCCCTCCAAGCCGGATACCCACGGAAGGGAGGATATCACTCAAGACCTGAACCTAGAGTCAGGCGACGGGCTGGATTCATTGGACAACATCCAGGAATCCAAATTTTCGAGTTCGGAAATTCCTCGGCCTCTGAGCCTCAGATGGGGTGAGGCTTCGGATTTAATTCCACCACCCACCCCAACATAAGCGATCTATCCAAAATCAGGCAAGAACCTGATGAAACAGTACATCATTACTGGGCCAGATTCCTCCTGGTTAAGTACAGGCTAAGGGACTGTCGCGAGGAAGACGCAATCTCAATCTTTTGCAATAATTGCACGGACAAGGGAATACTCAACGCCATAAGTCGCCGTGATATTACACGCTTCGCTGACTTGGCGTCCATTGTACGAAAGTACTGTGCGATGGAAAGCGCCTGGAAAACCGAAATAAAATTTTGGGACAATCTGGCCCTGAATACAAACCCAGTCCGAAATAAAAGGGTGCATCATCACCAGACACCCGGGTCAAGCACTAAAAAGCAAAAACCCTCTACAGGGCATGGAACCATACTAGAAGGATGGCTTAATGGACCCTGTAAAATTCACAGTACAGAGGACGCCACACCAACTCACAGCCTTAGAGCATGCTGGATACTCTGGCAGGTGGCCAAAATTGGCAAAAATCTCCTAATTCCGGAGGCCACAGAAAGCCACCCCAGAGACACCAATACGGTATTAGCAGTCTTAGAGACTTTCGCATCAAATAATATGCGAAAAAGGACACTCCGCAGCCTTGCCGAAGTCTACCAAGTAGCAAAAATAAACCCATGGAGTGACACGGCTATTACCTTTAACGCCAGTGATGAACCTAAATTCCGAACAGCCCGAGCACCAGCCGCATTGGTCCTCAATCCAATAGTGGACGACTTTCGTCTTACCAAGGTACTCATGGACGGCGGCAGCGGATTGAACCTCATTTATGAGGAAACCCTTCAAAAATGGAAATAGATTGGAACCGCATTGAGCGAAGCAGCACAGCCTTTAGAGGAATAATCCCCAGTCAGGAAGCGCGCTGTACAGGAAAAATCACACTAGATGTGGTGTTCGGCACGCCGGATAATTACAGGTCCGAAGAGATCACGTTCCATGTGGCTCCGTTCAGCAGCGGTTATCACGCTCTGCTAGGGCGAGAAGCGTTTACAATCTTCCAAGCAATACCCCATTATGGGTACATGAAGTTCAAGATGCCCGGGCCTAACGGGATCATCACTCTCGCTAGTCATCTAGACACAACACTCCGTGCCGAAAACAAGACAGCCGCACTGGCCCTCGAGGCACTATCCGAAGCCCTAGCGGCTGAGGAACTGACTGCACTGTGCTCTACGGTGAATAGGGACGATGTGGTACTCGACAAAAGATCCAAGTCCACCTCCTTTAAGCCAGCGGACGAAATAGTCAAATTCCAAGTCCATCCAACGGACCCCAATAAAACAGCTTCCATCGGGGCATAGTTAAACCCTGATGTAGATGCCGCACTGCGAGAGTTCCTACGAGAGAACCGGGACATTTTCGCCTGGCACCCTTCAGACATGCCAGGAATCCCACGCAGGCTGGCCGAGCACAGCTTAAATATCCAAATAGGATTCAAACCTGTCAAACAGGCTCTTCGGCGTTTTTCTGAACCTAAGAGACAGGCCATGGGAGAGGAGCTAGCAAAGCTATTGGAGGCCGGATTCATCAGAGATATAAAACATACGGACTGGCTAGCAAACCTGGTGATGGTACCAAAGAAGGACAAATCCTGGCGCCTGTGTGTTGATTTTAAAGACCTTAACAAGGCTTGCCCAAAGGATCCCTTCCCCCTCCCCCGCATCGATCAAATTATCGACGCTACCGCAGGACACGATTCGTTGTGTTTCCTCAACGCATATTCCGGCTACCATCAAATCAAGATGGCAGAACCAGACCAAGCCACAACGGCATTTATCACACCATACGACCCATTCTGCTTCAACACGATGCCCTTCGGGCTCAAAACGCCTGCGCAACATATCAGCGCATGATTCAGACATGTCTGGCAAGCCAGATCGGCAAAACAGTGGAGGCATATGTAGATGATGTGGTCGTCAAAACAAGACATGTCAAATCTCTAGTAGACGACTTGAGGCTCACATTTGATAACCTCCGAACAAACGACATCAAGCTCAACTCGGAAAAATGCGTTTTCGGCGTTCCAGCCGGAAAGCTCTTGGGCTTCATTGTATTTGGTAGAGGAATTGAAGTGAATCCAGCCAAGATCCGAGCTCTGTCGCAACTGGATATCCCAAAGGACCTCAAAAAAATACAAAAGTTAACCGGATGCGTGGTGGCTCTAAGCCACTTTATCTCCCGCTTGGGAGAAAAGGCCCTACCCCTTTACCGCCTCCTTCGGCACACCGAACACTTTGAATGGACGGATACAGCCACAGCCGGACTCGACGAAATAAAAGCCATACTGGCAACAAACCCAGTCTTGGCCGCGCCAAACATTGGCGAACCAATGCTATTATACATTGCAGCAACACATCAGGTTGTAAGCGCAGTGCTCGTCGTCGAACGAGAAGCGGACGGACACAAATCCCCCCTTCAAAAGCCGGTCTATTATGTGTCCACTGTCCTCACTCCCTGCAAATCACGGTACCCGCATTATCAAAAGATCGCGTACGCGGTATTCATGGCATCCCGGAAGCTACGACACTACTTTCAAGAGTGTTCAATAACAGTAGCCTCGGAAGTACCACTTAACGATATTATAAACAACCGTGATGCAACGGGCCGGATTGCAAAATGGGCCATTGAGCTCCTGCCGTTCGACATAACTTATAAGCCACGGCGAGCCATCAAGTCACAAGTCTTGGCCGACTTCGTCGCAGAATGGACGGAGGCCGAACTCCCTAAAGAGTACGGCACATATTCAAATTGGATCATGCATTTCGATGGCTCCAAGATGTTGGCCGGACTGGGGGCTGGCGTCGTTTTGACGTCCCCCACAGGAGACACAGTTCAATACGTACTCCAGATTATGTACACGGACTCCAACAATGCATCCGAATATGAGGCCCTTTTACATGGTCTCCGGATGGCAGTATCCATGGGCATTCAACGCCTAGAGGTGCGCGGGGACTCGAACCTCGCAATATCCCAAATAAATGGAGACTTCGATGCCAAGGATCCAAAAATGGCAGCTTACCGCAATGCCGTCCTAAAAATGTCAGCTCGGTTCGAGGGGCTTGAATTTCACCATATAGCCCGGGAAAATAATTAGGCGGCAGATGTCCTGGCACGCATCGGCGCAAAACGCGATGTAGTCCCCCCCCCCAACATCTTCTTGGAAAGGCTGTTCAAGCCATCCGTAGTATGGGAAGGGGAGCCGAACAATAACAGCCCGGACCCAACCGCACTGCCCAACACCGAATATTCTGACACAATCGAAGGCTCTGCCAATGAAATAACACCTTCAGCCCACGTAATAATGGCCATCATCGCCCCGTGGACAGAACCATTTCTCGCCTACCTTACTAGGCATGAACTCCCCGAGGACCAAAATGAGGCACACTGCATAGTGCGGCGATCCAAAGCCTACAGAGTCCACGAGGGAGAGCTTTATAAGAAAAGCACTACCGGAGTCCTTCAAAGGTGCATCTCCGAAGAGGAGGGGCGGAACCTCCTGGCTGAAATTCATGCCGAACTCGGCGGTCATCACGCTGCAGCTCGGTCCCTTGTAAGCAAGGCCTTCCGTACAGGCTTTTATTGGTCGACGGCCCGGGCAGACGCTCAGGACTTAGTCCAACGATGCATCGGTTGCCAGCTCTTTGCAAACCAAAGCCATATGCCACCCACCGCCCTCCAAACTATCCCCATCACTTGGCCCTTCGCGGTCTGGGGGCTTGACATGGTTGGACCCCTTAAAGGCGGAACCCACAAGCAAAAATACTTACTGGTCATGGTGGATAAGTTCACCAAATGGATAGAAGCCAAGCCTGTTAAGACGCCCGAATCTGGACCAGTGATAGACTTTATATCTGGGGTTGTACACCATTACGGCGTCCCCCACAACATCATCACTGATAACGGCATGAACTTCACGGCCGACGAGGTAAAACTCTGGTGCGAAAACATGGGCATCAAGCTCGATTATGCCTCCGTCTATCACCCACAAACTAACGGCCAGGTCGAACGTGCAAATGGTCTTATCATGAGCGGCATCAAACCCAGATTAGTGCGGTCCCTCAAGGAATCTAACACGCACTGGGTAGAGGAGCTCGACTCCGTACTCTGGGGGCTGCGGACCATGCCGAATCGCACCACCGGATACACACCATTCTTTATGGTGTACGGCGCAAAGGCAGTTTTGCCTTGCGACATAATTCATGACTCACCTCGAGTGCGCATGTACGAAGAAAGAGAAGCCGAGCTCGATCGGCATGACAGTTTGGACGCATTGGAGGAGGAGCGCGACGTGGCAAAAGCCCGTTCGGCATTCTATCAATAGCAGGCTCGAAGATACCAGAGCAGAGAAGTACGGGCCAAAAATTACAATGTTGGCGAATTAGTTCTACGACTACCGGATAAGAAAAAGGACAAACTCAAGCCCAAGTGGGAAGGTCCCTTCATAATTGACCGAGTCCTGACTGGTGGAGCGTACCGCCTGCGGGATGCATCGGATAACCGACTCGAGCCGAACCCATGGAACGCAGCCCGTCTCCGAAGATTCTATGCCTAGCGCCGGACTCTATGTTCGTCTCCTTCCTCTGTCCATTTTTTATATATTTTCTGTCTTACATTCCTCTTCTCTCTCTCTCTCTCTCTCTCTCTCTCTCTCTTATAGCCTTTAAAGGCTCATAAAGTGACGTGCTATCCGCGCTCATTAAACCTGGGGGCTTCTTTAAACAGAAGCTTATTTATACGGGCTTCATGCCCAACACATGTGTCACACTTCCGCATGTATCTTTTATTCACCATTATATGCATCGATATGACTTAAGTTTTGGCCAAGCTGGGTTGCCTGGATCCTGTGCTTACCCCTACGTTCCCGATTGTTCGGCTAGGTGGTAAAGGGAGCACCTCTGCGATTGTTACTGCCGGGTCAGCTGGACATGTACCTCAGACTGGGTGAAGCCGAAATCTAGCGTTCTTAAGGGAATATTCGGTCGGTGAACTAAAGATGATCTTTTTTATTTTATTTATCTATATGCCCCCAGATGTTTTTTCTGCGTTTCTTTTCGCAGCATGGACATGCACCTTAGGGCATGCCTCCCAGGGAAAGGAACCCCTAACGGAACTATTCTCCCTGGAAGATGTTTCTTACTAACCATGTAATATAACATAACTAGTCGGGCACTTGTCTATTCACGCACTAATGACCCCAACGCCTGGTCTCCATGCATTCCCCGGTTCCTATATAACCGCATGGGAATTCAGACACACTCCGGACCATCAGGTCCCGAGGCTGAAGCGAAAAGGTCGGCCATGACAAATGATCAACAATCTGGCTAGAAGGCATTATAAATATCAATTAAATCACATAGTCATTTTGACTGATTGTATTCCTCTTCAATACCATCTAACAGGCTGTCTAATTTACAGTCCCGCTGGGAATACTTTGCGGCCAACTCTACTTGGCCGTATACTAAGCTTACAGGGATCTCCTTCCCATCGGGCCCTACAGGACCAACCTCAGCCATGTGGTTGGGGTCAGCCTTAGTGTACCGCGTCTTCACCATGGCCCAGGCCTCCCTAGCGCCTTGACGGCAGGCCGATATCTTCCACAATCGGAAGTGCCGCCGTGCTCCCTTTAGCTTCTCCGCAAGCTCTCCAAGACCTTCGGGCATGGAGACAGATGGCCACAGGACCTGGGCGACGCCTTGCAATGCCTGCCAAACTCGATCGAGCAGTTGCGAGAGCTCGGGAAGAAGGTCACCCGTAGAACCGGGCATCTCCTCTGCAGGATGACCTATTATCACACCTACAGACATTGCTCTGTTAGTCGACTTCCCCGCCGAACTTTCTTTCAAAGGTTCGTTCAAGCACTTACTAAATATGCCATGCCGAAGCCGCTGATTCTCCTTCACGGAGTCGGACAGCTGGGCACGAACATCTTTCAGCTCGACACCCAGCTTGGTGTTGGCATCTTGGAGATCGTTCTTCTCCCACCTCACCTTTGTCAGCACCTTCTCACCAGCCTTTAGCTGGTGTAGGAGGTGTTGCCTTTCCGGATTCAATCCGGCGCCATCTGCAATTTCATTTGTCAGATTCGCACCCATGCCATGCTTCGCAAAATACTTATCTTTCGAAGTGTATATTACCAGAGGGGGCCTCCTTGGGCTCCCCTGCTGTGGCTAGTGCGGCCTCAAGTTGGGCTTTGTACTCTTCCAGCTCCTTGGATAGTAGGGAATTCTTTTCTGTAAGAACCTGCATAACAAATGATCCTTAAATCAGTTATTCTAACTGTTTCAAGTCTTGGGGGCTACTGGTATATATATATATATAATTACCAAAATTTTCTTACCCGTATGTCTTTTACATATTGCTCCGTGGCTCTGGCTAGACCATTTTGAGTGGCATGGAGGTACGCATCTCCCGAGTTGAAGGCATCTAACGCCCCTTGGGAGAAACAAGCGTCACGAAGAATTGTCCGGCGACGCCTGTGGTTCATGGCACTCTCCACCTCAGAGTTGGTGGCAGACAACCCATCCACATCCTCCGTCGGAGGAGCGTCTGGCGCGCGCCTTGCGTTCGCCTCCGCCTCTGGACCAGGCCTTGGAGCCTGGCTGGTGGAGGCGCAATTGGCAGCCTCTCCGGATATAGTCCGGCGAGGTCTCTTTGTCCTGAAGAGAGCACGAGTGTCAGTGTGCCTCGAAGGTATAACACCTGGGATAAGGGGGCGCGCCATACCTTTGCGCTGACGCCTCGGTCCGGACTGCACTTCTTTTCTGCCCACGGGGCCCTACGGCCCCTCGTTGGCTTGTCGCCGTAGGTTCGGTTGTAATCAAAAACCTCCCCTGCAAAGTTCAGTTGTAATCAGGAAACTGAAAACATGAGAGGGCGGACACCTATTCGGGGTACTGGGATTTCGATCTTAGTTACCTGCGAGGCCGGGATTAGCCCTGGGTAATCGGCCGTAATGGCCACCAAGGCGTTGTCCTTGCTCAATTGATGGAACACTCCATCAATCAACTCCACAGATATGTCCGGGTCCTCTTGAGAGGCCGGGTCGAGGGACCGTCCTGGGTCCTCGGGTTGTGGAGGAGGGCTGCTTATTTCCTTAACAGCCCGGCGCAGTTCCTGCGTCAAAGTCGTCAGACTGAATATTTAACAATGGGAATACAAAACGGATGGGCAAGTAAATGTGACCGCTTACCCGGTTTGGGGGATTGTGCATAGAGAATCCACCCTGTGGGTTGACGTGGAGAAATTCCTCCTCTTCTCCCTTAGACAAAGTGGACAAGATCTTTAGTAGAGCGGCAGCTGAATCCGGCCCCTTACGGCCATAGTGGGTGGCGTCGTCCTCCCCGTTGAAGTACCACATGGGGTGGCTTCTATACTGAAGCGGCTGCACCCCCCGCATGATGCATTCATCCATAACCCCGATCACGGTTAGTCCGGAATGGGCTAACAATCTTATTCGGCCCATTAGGTAAATGATGTCCCTGTCACTTTCCCTCTAAGGCTCCATGGACACCAGCTTAGGCGCTTCTTTAAGGGAGCACTGTCGAATTCAGGGAGGCCGATCCGGACAGGATCTGGCAGCGGGACGTCTTCTATATAAAACCATTCCGAGGGCCAGTCTTCGGACGCCTTCTTTGGGGTTCTGGACAGATATCCGGTCCCGGCGATGCGCCACACTTCGGCTGCGCCCACTTGATACATTGACCCCTCCTTAGAGCGGGGCACAAGGCAGAATAACCTTTTCCATAGCCCGAAATGAGCCTCGATACCCAAAAACAGCTCGCAGAGGGCTACGAAGCTCGCGATATGCAATACGGAGGCATGCGTGAGATTGTGTAGCTGGAGGCCATAGAACTCCAGGATCCCCCGGAGAAATGGATGGATTGGAAATCCAAGCCCCCTTATTAAATAAGGGACGAGGCACACCCACTCTCCTTTGGAGGGATTAGGGGCACTCTTCGCTTGCTCTCTGCCATTATAGATGGCAAGGCCGGCTCGAACCGGGACCATATAGGCCGGGGGGAGAAATCCCTTGGTCTGGAGTGTCACTAGCTCGCTATGCAGGACGAAGCATCTCTCCCAATATCCAGGCTGAGGGCTGGAAGGGCGAAAGGAGGAGTTGCGATAGCTGGCCATGGTGGAATGGACCTTTGTCGGATGCACTCTGATGAACACTCGCGAAGGGGGGAAGATGTGGTTTGGATCTAAATCCTCGTCCCCTTAAATAGGGCAGCTCATTTACGCGGCTAGGGGTGTGAATGTAAAAACACTCAAACTTTTCATATTCGTTTGACACGTGGGAAGCGGCCATTATTGGGCGTTGAAGCCAAGGAGCGCAACATCTACAAGAAACCGGACTTTATTCAACAGGTACACGGAATTTGGGGGAGAACCCGCCTTGCAATGCCGAAGACAATCTGCGCGCCGGACTCATCGTCATTGAAGCCTGGTTCGGGGGCTACTGAGGGAGTCCTGGATAAGGGGGTGTTCGGATAGCCGGACTATACCTTCAGCCGGACTCCTGGACTATGAAGACACAAGATTGAAGGCTCTGTCCCGTGTCCGGAAGGGACTTTCCTTGGCGTGGAAGGCAAGCTTGGCGATACGGATATGTAGATCTCCTACCATTGTACCGACTTTGTGTAACCCTAACCCTCTCCGGTGTCTATATAAACCAGAGGGTTTTAGTCCGTAGGACAACATACACAACAACAATCATACCATAGGCTAGCTTCTAGGGTTTAGCCTCTCCGATCTCGTGGTAGATCTACTCTTGTACTACCCATATCATCAATATTAATCAAGCAGGACGTAGGGTTTTACCTCCATCGAGAGGGCCCGAACCTGGGTAAAACTTCGTGTCCCTTGCCTCCTGTTACCATCCGGCCTAGACGCACAGTTCGGGACCCCCTACCCGAGATCCGCCGGTTTTGACACCGACAGCCGTGATAGCCTAGCGTTAGTTGCTTGCTTATTTATTTCCTTGTTGTCTTGTTTATTTGTTTGCTTGTAGTCATTGCAGTTCTTTTTCCGCGGTTAGCTAGTGGCTGCAATAACCCATTTTTTAAAACTAGGCCACAATAACCATGGGATAATATTTACTGTAGTGACACTGGGCCTCCTACTGGTCGTAGAAATAGTGGGCCTTCTACGGGCCGTAGAAACAATGGGCCTTCTATGGGCCGTAGAAACAATGGGCCTTCTGCGGGCCGTATCATCAATGGGCCTTATACGGGCCGTATGATCGATTGGCCAAACATGGGCCAAACAGACCGCATTATGGCCGTAAATGGGCTAGAGTTGGAATCGTCCGTTCATGGGCTGACCATAACGGGCCATCGTTAATAGGCCGTATTTGATGACGCTATGAAAACGACCCAACGTATTAACGGACCACAAATGGGACGATTGTAACCACGGGCTGAATTTGGCCCACAAGCAGAAAATGACAGTAACGGGCCGTAAGTAAACGAATGTTGGAAATGAGCCCAAGAATAAATGGGCTCTGAGAAGGCCGAAAGATAACATGGGCTGGAAACGGCCCAACGGAATAACAGGCCGTTAATGGGTACAAAATGATACACTGTTCATTACGGGCCAGTTTCATCACAGGCCGTTAATGGGTGTAAAGTGATACACTGTTCATTACGGGCCAGTTTCACCACGGGCCGTTAATAGGCCAAGAGTTACATAGTGCCTCATATGGGCCGAAAGACGTCATGGTCCATACATGCGCCAGAAGTGAAAACGGGCTGGAATCATATTGGATGGCCCAGATGACGCTACTAGGCCTAATTCGGATAGGGCGTAACGGGCCTTGGGTTAGCGGGCTGTAAATGGGCTATATGCGAACAGGCCGTTAACATGCTTTCCATGGGTCGGCCCGCCACCTTTTGACCAAGTCAAACGGGCCGGCCTTTTCACAGGAATGGGCCTCTGTTGGGCCGTGCCACATGTCGACGTATCATAGGCGCCTTCCGTCCAATGAGTGGATGACATCTGTCCCAGCGATGAGCCGACACGTGTTTCCTCCAGCCAATGATGATTTTACACGTGGAAAATCCCCATTGGTCAGGGCTGTTAACGGGTTATCGGATCCAAAACCCGACCCAATAGCTTAACAGCGTTCCGTTACGGTGGATGCCACGTGTCAGTCACCCTTGACGAAAACACTTCTGTGACGCATGATTTATCGTCATGGAAGTGGACACTTCCGTGATGATAATTTTGGTAATGTTATGGAACACTTCTACGACAGCACAGGATGACAATCTTGATTCTATCATAAAATCATCATGGATGTACATGCATGACAAAAAACGCGACCTACTGTGACAAACATGTATCATCACGGAAGTGTGTTTTTTTGTAGTGCAAGGTGAGGGGTGATATTCTTCCGAACAAACATTTTGAAATTTGAAGGTCTTTATTTCTATGAAACCCCATTCATATTGACACAACTTGAAAGTAATGGAGAGTCCACATACATGCTGCTTCATAGTCACCCAATTTGATATAGCAAGTGGCAACTTTATAATACATGCCAATAGACTCATAAATATCTGAGGCGTTTTGCAATGCAGCCTGGCGCATCTCCAAATTTGTGAAAATGACACGGTCAGCTGTTGCTAGAAGTCTAGCAGCTCTTGCCCACTTCTCTTTGTATGTATCACCAGCCTTCTCGAAACACAGTGTGGCCATATAAAGTTGCCCTTCATCGAATAACTACAAGAGAAAGGTGCACCCATGACATGGAATACACATTATCGAAGTGCATTAACATTGCAAGTAGGTATGCACTATGAGCAGGTCAAACAAAAAATGTGTCTACATAGATCAACTGTCAATCAAAAATTGACCCGTGCATTTCATGAGCAAAAAAAGTTCACTTAACCCTCGCAAGCTTGGGGTGTTTGGTTGGTGTCCATGTATGCCACAACAAACTTAGCCAACATGTATGCCACATGTAGTTTGCCAGGGACTCCTCGACGCCGGTGACTGCCTCCCGCCGCAGTGCCCGTCTCGACGTAGACCGCCCGTCCGGCTTCCCGCCTCCGTCCATCCCCGAGCGTGCTGAGCTCCGGGCGGCAGCCCGGAACCTTGAGCCAGGTGTGACCAACATCCCCTCCAGTTCTTCTAGTTGCTCGTTTTCCGTGCTTGAGGCGGTCCCTCTCGGCCACCTTGCTAAGGTCGCCGCTGACTCGTCTATCATTTTCAGGGGGAATTGCCCCCCTAGCGCAGATTGAGGCGATCCGCGCCCGCGAGATCCTTGACAGGAAACTCGCCGAGACCTGGGCACGTCTCCTCCGCTCGCCGGCGCCTCAGCCCACGGAGGCTCGCCCCTACGAGGTGCCGGCAGAGGAGATTTGTGGTCGCACCCGCTCCCGCACTGCCGCCCTCCGGGCCCGTAGTGCCTCCCTCGTCTTGGGGTCAAGCAGCCCCCCAATGGTGCCTTGATGTAGACCCAATTCTGGAACATTCACGGCTTCGGCCAAGTCGGCCGGTGTCGCCAGTTAGTCGAGCACATGCGAGACGAGCACATCGACATAGTAGCCATCCAAGAAACTATGCGAACGGAGTTCTCCCTCCAAGAGCTCGAACGTCCGAGCCCCCACATGTTTGCATGGCATTGGCTCCCTTCTAGTGGGAGCACCAGCCATTCGGGAGGCATCCTTTTAGGCATAAAGGATGACACCTTTGAGGTGGATGGCATGGATAGGGCGAGATCTTCGTCGGTATGGAGGTCTTTGAGCGGACGCTCAACTTTAAGTGGGAGATTTTGATTGTCTACGGCCCTGTCGATCACAGCCGCTCGGAAACCTTCCTCACCAAGATTCGGAGGAAGGTCACGGCGGCTCAACTGCCGGTTGTGGTTGGTAGGGATTTCAATCTCCTGTGATCCCCTGCGGACAAAAAGCAATGACCTAGTGAACCTCCCCCGCATGCAGATGTTCAATGACTGCATCGTGGATCTGGGTCTCCGTGAGTTGGACCGGACTGGGGCCGGTTGTGGTTCGTAGGGATTTCAATCTCCTGCAATCCCCTGCGGACAAAAACAATGACCTAGTGAACCTCCCCCGCATGCAGATGTTCAATGACTACATCGCGGATCTGGGCCTCCATGAGTTGGACCGGACTGGGGCCAGGTTTACCTGGACTAATAGACAGGCCGACCCGACGCGATCCGTTCTGGATCGCATCCTAGTTTCTCCGGATTGGGAGCTCCGGTGCCCCCTCGCCTCCCTGCGGGCGGTTACCCGCATAGGCTCTGACCACGTCCCCTTGTTGCTCTCCACCGCTGACGAGCGACCACCCCTCCCGCCCCGGTTTTGATTTGAGTTATTCTGGCTCAACCAACCGGGGTTTGTGGAGGCGGTGGGCGTGCGGTGGGTGGCGGCCCGGGGAAGCCCACACCGGACCTTCCCGCGACTGACACCTGCCAGTTTTGTGCAAAACTGGCCCGGCAGTTTATGAAGGGGTGGAGGGATAATCTCGGTCGTGACCTTAGGGAACGGAAATCCGTTCTATTATCCTCCATTCAGATCTTCGACGCCCGCGCGGACACTGTTGGGCTCTCCTCCGATGAATGGATGTTGCGCTATGAACTCGAGGACCAACTATCGGTCATCTACACAAACGAGGAGGCATATTGGTGCCAACGAGGCACCCAACGGTGGGTGCTCCAAGGTGATGCAAACACAGCCTCCATGCATTGCCTCTGGTGTTGGGGAACGTAGTAATAATTCAAAAATTTCCTACGTGTCACCAAGATCAATCTAGGAGATGCTAGCAACGAGAGAGAGGGAGTACATCTTCATACCCTTGAAGATCGCTAAGCGGAAGCGTTACAAGGAACGCGGATGATGGAGTCGTACTCGCAATGATTCAAATCGCGGAACATCCAATCCAGTGCCGAATGGACGGCGTCTCCGCGTTCAACACACGTACAACCCGGGGACGTCACCTCCATCTTGATCCAGAAAGGGGAGAGGAGAAGTTAAGGGAGAGCTCCGGCAGCAAGACGGCGTGGTGGTGGAGCTTGCAGTTCTCCAGCAGGGCTTCGCCAAGCACTATGGAGGAGGAGGTGTTGGAGAGGGGGAGGGGCTGCACCAGGGGAAAGGTGTGGCAGCCCTCCCACCCCCACTATTTATAGGGGAAGGGGGTGGCGGCCAAGGGGGAAACTTGCCCCCCAAGTCAGGTGGGAGGCGCCCCCACCCCTAGGGTTGTTGGGGAACGCAGTAATTTCAAAAAAATCCTACGCACACGCAAGATCATGGTGATGCACAGCAACGCGAGAGGGGAGAGTGTTGTCTACGTACCCTCGTAGAACATAAGCGGAAGTGTTATGACAACGCGGTTGATGCAGTCGTACGTCTTCACGATCGACCGATCCTAGTACCGAAAGTACGGCACCTCCGCGATCTGCACACGTTCAGCTTGGTGACGCCCCACGAACTCTAGATCTAGCTGAGTGTCGAGGGAGAGCTTCATCAGCACAACGGCATGATGATGGTGATGATGATGCTACCGGAACAGGGCTTTGCCTAAGCACCGCTACGATATAACCGAGGTGGATTATGGTGGAGGGGGGCACCGCACACGGCTAAGGGATCAATGATCAACTTGTGTGTCTTTCGAGTGCCCCCTCCCCCTGTATATAAAGGAGTGGAGGAAGGGGAGAGGGCCGGCCTCCTAGGCGTGCCCAAGGGGGGAGTCCTACTCCTGGTAGGAGTAGGATTCCCCCTTCCCTAGTTGGAGTAGGAGAGGGAAGGAAGGGGGATAAGGAGAGAAGGAAAGGGGGGACGGCCCCCTCCAATTCGGATTGGGCTTGCGGCGCGCCCCCACCTTGGCCGCCTCCTCCTCCTTTCCACTATGTCCCATTAAGGCCCATTGACTCCCCGGGGAGTTTCGGTAACCCCCCGGTACTCCGGTATATGCCCAAACTCTCTTGAAACATTTCCGATGTCCAAACATAGTCATACAATATATTGATTTTTATGTCTCGACCATTCCAAGACTCCTCGTCATGTCAGTGATCACATCCGGGACTCCGGACAACCTTCGGTACATAAAAACACATAAACTCATAATACCGATTGTCACCGAACATTAGCGTGTGGACCCTACGGGTTCGAGAACTGTGTAGACATGACCGAGACATGTCTCCGGTCAATAACCAATAGCAGAACCTGGATGTTCATATTGGCTCCCACATAATCTATGAAGATCTTTATCGGTCAAACCGCATCACAACATATGTTGTTCCCTTTGTCACCGGTATGTTACTTGCCCGAGATTCGATCGTCGGTATCTCAATACCTAGTTCAATCTCATTACCGGCAAGTCTCTTTACTCGTTCCATAATGCATCGTCCCGCAACTAACTCATTAGTAACATTGCTTGCAAGGCTTATAGTGATGTGCATTACAGAGAGGGCCCGGAGATACCTCTCCGATACTCGGATTGACAAATCCTAATCTCGATCTATGCCAACTCAACAAATACCATTGGAGACACCTATAGAGCATCTTTATAGTCACCCGGTTACGTTGTTATGTTTGATAGCACACTAAGTGTTCCTCCGGTATTTGGGAGTTGCATGATCTCATAGTCATAGGAACATGTATAAGTTATGAAGAAAGCAATAGCAACAAACTAAACGATCATCGTGCTAAGCTAACGGATGGGTCAAGTGAATCACATCATTCTCTAATGATGTGATCCTGTTAATCAAATGACAACTCATGTCTATGGTCAGGAAACATAACCATCATTGATTCAACAAGCTAGTCAAGTAGAGGGATACTAGTGACACTCTGTTTGTCTATGTACTCACACATGTACTAAGTTTCCGGTTAATACAATTCTAGCATGAATAATAAACATTTATCATGATAAAAGGAAATATAAATAACAACTTTATTATTGCCTCTAGGGCATATTTCCTTCAGTCTCCCACTTGCACTAGAGTCAATAATCTAGATTACAATGTAATGATTCTAACACCCATGGAGTCTAGGTGCTGATCATGTTTTGCTCGTGAGAGAGGCTTACTCAACAAGTCTGCAACATTCAGATCCATATGTATCTTGCAAATCTCTATGTCTCCCTCCTTGACTTGATCGTGGATGGAATTGAAGCGTCTCTTGATGTGCTTGGTTCTCATGTGAAATCTGGATTCCTTTGCCAAGGCAATTGCGCCAGCATTGTCACAAAAGATTTTCATTGGACTCGATGCACTAGGTATGACACCTAGATCAGATATGAACTCCTTCATCCAGACTCCTTCATTTGCTTCTTCCAAAGCAGCTATGTACTCCGCTTCACACGTAGATCCCGCCACGATGCTTTGTTTGGAACTACACCAACTGACAGCTCCACCATTTAATAAAAATGTGTATCCGGTTTGTGAATTAGAGTCATCCGGATTAGTGTCAAAGCTTGCATCGACGTAACCGTTTATGACGAGCTCTTTGTCACCTCCATAAACGAGAAACATATCCTTAGTCCTTTTCAGGTATTTTAGGATGTTCTTGACCGCTGTCCAGTGATCCACTCCTGGATTACTTTGGTACCTTCCTGCTAAACTAATAGCAAGGCACACATCAGGTCTGGTACACAGCATTGCATACATGATAGAACCTATGGCTGAAGTATAGGGAATGACTTTCATTTTTTCTCTATCTTCTGCAGTGGTCGGGCATTGAGTCTGACTCAATTTCACACCTTGTAACACAGGCAAGAACCCTTTCTGTGCCTGATCCATTTTGAACTTCTTTAAAACTTTATCAAGGTATGTGCTTTGTGAAAGTCCAATTAGGCATCTTGATCTATCTCTATAGATCTTGATGCCCAATATATAAGCAGCTTCACCGAGGCCTTTCGTTGAAAAATTCTTATTCAAGTATCCTTTTATGCTATTCAGAAATTCAGTATAATTTCTGATCAACACTATGTCATCTACATATAATATCAGAAATGCTACGGAGCTCCCACTCACTTTCTTGTAAATACAGGCTTCTCCAAAAGTCTGTATAAAACCATATTCTTTGATCACACTATCAAAGCGTACATTCCAACTCCAAGAGGCTTGCACCAGTCCATAAATGGATCGCTGGAGCTTGCACACTTTGTTAGCACCTTTTGGATCGAGAAAACCTTCTGGTTGCATCATATACAACTATTCTTTAAGATATCCATTAAGGAATGCAGTTTTGACATCCATTTGCCAAATTTCATAATCATAAAATGCGGCAATTGCTAACATGATTCAGACGGACTTAAGCATCGCTACGGGTGAGATGGTCTCATCATAGTCAACTCCTTGAACTTGTCGAAAACCTTTTGCAACAAGTCGAGCTTATTAGACGGTAACATTACCGTCAACATCAGTCTTCTTCTTGAAGATCCATTTATTCTCTATGGCCTGCCGATCATCGGGCAAATCAACCAAAGTCCACACTTTGTTCTCATACATGGATCCCATCTCAGATTTCATGGCCTCAAGCCATTTTGCGGAATCTGGGCTCATCATCGCTTCCTCATAGTTTGTAGGTTCGTCATGGTCAAGTAACATGAACTTCAGAACAGGATTACCATACCACTCTGGTGCAAATCTTATTCTGGTTGACCTACGAGGTTCGGTAGTAACTTGATCTGAAGTTTCATGATCATCATCATTAGCTTCCTCACTTACTAGTGTAGGAATCACTGGAACTGATTTCAGTGATGAACTACTTTCCAACAAGGGAGCAGGTACAATTACCTCATCAAGTTCTACTTTCCTCCCACTCACTTCTTTTGAGAGAAACTCCTTCTCTAGAAAGGATACATTCTTAGGAACGAATATCTTGCCTTCGGATCTATGATAGAAGGTGTTCCCAACGGTCTCCTTTGGGTATCCTATGAAGACACATTTCTCCGATTTGTGTTCGAGCTTATCAGGTTGAAGCTTTTTCACATAAGCATTGCAGCCCCAAACTTTAAGAAACGACAACCTGGGTTTCTTGCCAAACCACAGTTCATAAGGTGTCGTCTCAACGGATTTAGATGGTGCCCTATTTAACGTGAATGCATTTGTCCCTAAAGCATTACCCCAAAACGATAGCGGTAAATCAGTAAGGGACATCATAGATCGTACCATATCTAGTAAAGTACGATTACGACGTTCGGACACACCATTACGCTGTGGTGTTCCGGGTGGCGTGAGTTGCGAAACTATTCCGCATTGTTTCAAATGAAGACCAAACTCGTAACTCAAATATTCTCCTCCACGATCAGGTCATAGAAACTTTATTTTCTTGTTACAATGATTTTCCACTTCACTCTGAAATTCTTTGAACTTTTCAAATGTTTAGACTTATGTTTCATTAAGTAGATATACCCATATCTTTTGAAATCATCTGTGAAGGTGAGAAAATAAAGATATCCGCCGCGAGCCTCAATGTTCATTGGACCACATACATCAGTATGTATGATTTCCAATAACTTTGTTGCTCGCTCCATTGTTCCAGAGAACGGAGTTTAGTCATCTTGCCCATGGGGCATGGTTCACAGGTACCAAGTTATTCATAATCAAGTGATTCTAGAAGTCCACCAGAATGGAGTTTCTTCATGCGCTTTACACCAATATGACCCAAATGGCAGTGCCACAAATAAGTTGCACTATCTTTATCAACGCTGCATCTTTTGGCTTCAATACTATGAACATGTGTATCAATACTATCAAGATTTAGTAAAAATAGACCACTCATCAAGGGTGCATGACCACAAAAGATATTACTCATATAAATAGAACAACCATTATTCCTTGATTTAAATGAATAACCGTCTCACATCAAAGAAGACCCAGATATAATGTTCATGCTCAACGCTGGCACCAAATAACAATTATTTAGGTCTAGAACTAATCCCGAAGGTAGATGTAGAGGTAGCGTGCCGACGGCGATCACATCGACTTTGGAACCATTTCCCACGCGCATCGTCACCTCGTCCTTAGCCACTCTTCGCTTAATCTGTAGCCCCTGTTTCGAGTTGCAAATGTTAGCAACTGAACCAGTATCAAATACCCAGGCACTACTTCGAGCATTAGTAACGTCCACATCAATAACATGTATATCAAATACACCTTTCACTTTGCCATCCTTCTTCTCTGCCAAATACTTGGGGAAGTTTTGCTTCCAGTGACCAGTCCCTTTGCAGTAGAAGCACTCAGTCTTAGGCTTAGGTCTAGACTTGGGTTTCTTCACTTGAGCAGCAACTGTCTTGCTGTTCTTGTTGAAGTTCCCCTTCTTCCCTTTACCCTTTTTCTTAAAACTGGTGGTCTTGTTGACCATCAACACATGATGCTCCTTCTTGATTTCTACCTCCACAACTTTTAGCATTGCGAAGAGCTCAGGAATCGTTTTATCCATCCCTTGCATATTATAGTTCATCATGAAGCTCTTGTAGCTTGGTGGCAGTGATTGAAGAACTCTGTCAATGACACTATCATCAGGAAGATTAACTCCCAGTTGAGTCAAGTGGTTGTGGTACCCAGACATTCTGAGTATATGTTCACTGACAGAACTATTCTCCTCCATCTTGAAGCTATAGAACTTATTGGGCACTTCATATCTCTCAATCCGGGCATTTGCTTGAAATATTAACTTCAACTCCTGGAACATCTCATATGCTCCATGACGTTCAAAAACATCGTTGAAGTCCCGGTTCTAAGCCGTAAAGCATGGCACACTGAACTATCTAGTAGTCATCAGCTTTGCTCTGCCAGGTGTTCATAACATCTGGCGTTGCTCTTGCAGCGGGTTTATCACCTAGCGGTGCTTCCAGGACATAATTCTTCTGTGCAGCAATGAGGATAATCCTGAAGTTACGGACCCAGTCCGTGTAGTTGCTACCATCATCTTTCAACTTAGCTTTCTCTTGGAACGCATTAAAATTCAACAGAGCAATAGCACGGGCCATCTATCTACAACAACATAGACATGCAAAATACTATCAGGTACTAAGTTCATGATAAATTAAAGTTCAATTAATCAAATTACTTAAGAACTCCCACTTAGATAGACATCCCTCTAATCATCTAAGTGATCACATGATCCATATCAACTAAACCATGTCCGATCATCACGTGAGATGGAGTAGTTTTCAATGGTGAACATCACTATGTTGATCATATCTACTATATGATTCACGCTCGACCTTTCGTTCTCAGTGTTCTGAGGCCATATCTGCATATGCTAGGCTCATCAAGTTTAACCTGAGTATTCTGCATGTGCAAAAATGGCTTGCACCCGTCGTATGTGAACGTAGAGCTTATCACACCGGATCATCATCTGGTGTCTCGGCACGACGAACTGTCGCAACAGTGCATACTCAGGGAGAACACTTATACCTTGAAATTTAGTGAGAGATCGTCTTATAATGCTACCGCCGAACTAAGCAAAATAAGATGCATAAAGGATAAACATCACATGCAATCAATATAAGTGATATGATATGGCCATCGTTATCTTGTGCCTTTGATCTCCATCTCCAAAGCACCGTCATGATCACCATCGTCACCGGCTTGACACCTTGATCTCCATCAAAGCATCATTTTCATCTCGCCAACTATTGCTTCTACGACTATCGCTACCGCTTAGTGATAAAGTAAAGCAATTACATGGCGATTGCATTTCATACAATAAAGCGACAACCATATGGCTCCTGCCAATTGCCGATAACTGTGTTACAAAACATGATCATCTCATACAACAAAATTTAGCATCATGTCTTGACCATATCACATCACAACATGCCCTACCAAAACAAGTTAGACGTCCTCTACTTTGTTGTTGCAAGTTTTACGTGGCTGCTACGGGCTGACCAAGAACCGTTCTTACCTACGCATCAAAAACCACAACGCGGTATAGTGATTGCTTTTTGATCTTCAGAAAGAACCCTGTTCATTGAATCCGATTCAACTAAAGTTGGAGAAACTGACACCCACCAACCACCTGTGTGCGAAGCACGTCGGTAGAACTTGTCTCGCGTAAGCGTACGTGTAATGTCGATCTGGGCCGCTTCATCCAACAATACCGCCGAATCAAGAAACAACTAGTGACGGAAAGCAATATGTATATACCCACGCCCACAACTCCTTTGTGTTCTACTCGTGCATATAACATCTACGCATAGACTTGGCTCAGATGCCACTGTTGGGGAACGCAGTAACTTCAAAAAATTTCCTACACACACGCAAGATCATGGTGATGCACAACAACGAGAGAGGGGAGATTGTTGTCTACGTACCCTCGTAGACCGTAAGCGGAAGCATTACGACAATGCGGTTGATGCAGCCGTATGTATTCACAATCGACCGATCCTACTACCGAAAGTATGACACCTCCGCGATCTGCACACGTTCAACTCGGTGACGTCCCATGAACTCTAGATCCAGTTGAGTGTCGAGGAAGAGCTTCGTCAGCACGAGGGCGTGATGATGGTGATGATGATGCTTCCGTAACAGGGCTTTGCCTAAGCACCGCTATGATATAACCGAGGTGGATTGTGGTGGAGGGGCCACCGCACACGTCTAAGGGATCAATGATCAACTTGTGTGTCTCTGGGGTGCCCCCACCCCCTATATATAAATGAGTGGAGGAGGGGGAGAGGGCCGGCCTCCTAGGCGCGGCCAAGGGGGGAGTCCTACTCCCAGCGGGAGTAGGATTCCACCTTCCCTAGTTTGAGTAGGAGAGGGAAGGAAGGGGAGAAGGAGAGAAGGAAAGGGGGCCTGACCCCCCTCCAATTCGGATTGGGCTTGGGGGGCCGCCCCCACCTTGGCCGCCTCCTCCTCCTTTCCACTATGGCCCATTAAGGCCCATCGACTCACCGGGGGGTTCCGGTAACCCCCGATACACCGGTATATACCCGAACTCTCTCGAAACATTTCCAATGTCCAAACATAGTCATCCAATATATCAATATTTATGTCTCGACAATTTCGAGACTCCTTGTCATATCCGTGATCATATCCAGGACTCTGAACTACCTTCGGTACATCAAAACACATAAACTCATAATACCGATCGTCACCAAACATTAAGCGTGCGGACCCTACGGGTTCGAGAACTATGTAGACATGACTGAGACACGTCTCCGGTCAATAATCAATAGCGGAACCTGGATGTTCATATTGGCTCCCACATATTCTACGAAGATCTTTATTGGTCAAACCGCATAACAACATACGTTGTTCCCTTTGTCATCGGTATGTTACTTGCCCGAGATTCGATCGTCGGTATCTCAATAACTAGTCCAATCTCATTACCGGCAAGTCTCTTTACTTGTTCCGTAATGCATCATCCCGCAACTAACTCATTAATCACATTGCTTGCAAGACTTATAGTGATGTGCATTACCGAGAGGGCCCAGAGAAACCTCTCTAATACTCGGAGTGACAAATCCTAATCTCGATCTATGCCAACTCAACAAACACCATGGGAGATACCTGTAGAGCATCTTTATAGTCACCCAGTTATGTTGTGACGTTTGATAGCACACTAAGTGTTCCTCCGGTATTCAGGAGTTGCTTGATCTCATAGTCATAGGAACATGTATAAGTTATGAAGAAAGCAATAGCAACAAACTAAACGATCATCGTGCTCAGCTAACAGATGGGTCAAGTCAATCACACCATTATCTAATGATGTGATCCCGTTAATCAAATGACAACTCATGTCTATGGTCAGGAAACATAACCATCATTGATTCAACGAGCTAGTCAAGTAGAGGCATACTAGTGACACTCTGTTTGTCTATGTATTCACACATGTACTAACTTTCCGGTTAATACAATTCTAGCACGAATAATAAAAATTTATCATGATATAAGAAAATATAAATAACAACTTTATTATTGCCTTTAGGGCATATTTCCTTTAAGGGTTTTAACCCTAGGCGCCTAGGGCCCCTTGGGGGCGCACCAGCCCACCAGGGGCTGCTTCCCTCCCTTGTTCAGCCCACTTGGCCCACCGGGGCAGGTGGCCCCACCCGGTGGACCGCCGAACACCTTCTGGTGGTCTCGGTACAATATCGATAACCCCCGATACCATTCCGGCGACTGAAATTGGACTTCCCATATAAAAATCTTCACCTCCGGACCATTCCGGAACTCGTCATGACGTTCGGGATCTCATCCGGGACTCCAAACAACCTTCGGTAACCACATACTATTTCCCATAACAACTCTAGTGTCACCGAACCTTAAGTGTGCAAACCCTACGGGTTCGGGAACCATGCAGACATGACCGAGACATCTCTCCGGCCAATAACCAACAGCAGGATCTGGATACCCATGTTGGCTCCCACATGTTCCACGATGATCTCATCGGATGAACCATGATGTCGAGGATTCAATCAATCTCGTATACAATTCCCTTTGTCTATCGGCATGTTACTTGCCTGAGATTCGATCGTCGGTATCTCTATACCTCGTTCAATCTCGTTACCGACAAGTCTCTTTACTCGTTCCATAACAAATGATCCCATGGCTAACTCCTTAGTCACATTGATCTCGTTATGATGATGCATTACCGAGTGGGCCCAGAGATACCTCTTCGTCATACGGAGTGACAAATCCCAGTCTCGATTCGTGCCAACCCAATAGATAATTTCCGAGATACCTGTGAAGACCCACAAGTATAGGAGATCTCTCGTAGTCCTTTCGATAAGTAAGATTGTCGAACCCAATGAGGAGCAGAAGGAAATGATAAGCAGTTTTCAGTAAGGTATTCTCTGCAAGCACTGAAATTATCGGTAATAGGTAGTTTGGTGATAAGGTAATCTATAACGGGTAACAAGTAATAAAAGTAAATAAGGTGCAGCAAGATGGCCCAATCCTTTTTGTAGCAAAGGACAAGCCTAAACAAACTCTTATATAAAGGAAAGCGCTCCCGAGGACACATGGGAGTTATCACCAAGCTAGTTTGCATCACGTTCATATGATTCGCGTTCGGTACTTTGATAATTTGATATCTGGGTGGACCGGTGCTTGGGTACTGCCCTTCCTTGGACAAGCATCCCACTTATGATTAACCCCTCTTGCAAGCATACGCAACTACAAAAGAAGTCTTAAGGTAAACCTAACCATAGCATGAAACATATGGATCCAAATCAGCCCCTTACGAAGCAACTCATAAACTAGGGTTTATGCTTCTGTCACTCTAGCAACCCATCATCTACTTATTACTTCCCAATGCCTTCCCATAGGCCCAAACAATGGTGAAGTGTCATGTAGTCGACGTTCACATGACACCACTAGAGGAGAGACAACATACATCTCATCAAAATATCGAACGAATACCAAATTCACATGACTACTTATTGAAAGACTTCTCCCATGTCCTCAGGAACAAACGTAAATACTCACAAATCATATTCATGTTCATAATCAAAGGGGTATTAATATGCATAAATGATCTGAACATATGATCTTCCACCAAATAAACCAACTAGCATCAACTACAAGGAGTAATCTACACTACTAGTAACCCACATGTACCAATCTGAGGTTTTGAGACAAAGATTGGATACAAGACATGAACTAGGGTTTGAGATGAGATGGTGCTAGTGAAGATGTTGATGGAGATTGACCCCCTCCCGGTGAGAGGATCGATGGTGATGACGATGGTGATGATTTCCCCCTCCCAGAGGGATGTTTCCCCGGCAGAACAGCTCCGCCGGAACCCTAGATTGGTTCCACCAAGGTTCCGCCTCGTGGCGGCGGAGTTTCATCCCGTAAGCTTAATTAAGATTTTTTTTTCTCGGACGAAAGACTTCATATAGCAGAAGATGGGCACCGGAGGCCTGTCAGGGGGCCCATGAGACAGGGGAGCGCCCAGGGGGTAGGGCGCCCCCCACCCTCATGGCCAGGGTGTGGGCCCCCTCTGGTTAATTCTTTTGCCAGTATTTTTTATATATTCCAAAATGTGCTCCCGTGAAGTTTCGGGACTTTTGGAGTTGTGCAGAATAGGTCTCTAATATTTGCTCCTTTTCTAGCCCAGAATTCCAACTGCCGGCATTCTCCCTCTTCATGTAAACCTTGTAAAATAAGAGAATAGGCATAAGTATTGTGACATTACGTGTAATAACAGCCCATAATGCAATAAATATTGATATAAAAGCACGATGCAAAATGTACGTATCAACTCCCCCCAAGCTTAGACCTCGCTTGTCCTCAACCGGAAGCCGATAACGAAAAATATGTCCACATGTTTAGAGACAGAGGTGTCGATAAAATTGAATACGGACATGAGGGCATCATGATCATTCTTATAACAGCAACACACACACAGATATATATATATATATAGGGCTGGACTATTCTGTTACCGGTAACAGAATATTATTCTGTTACCCTCGCCCCCTATAAGGCGTGACGCGTCCACGACCGACCCAGCCCCAATCCGACTCGCTTCCTACCGCCGGAGGCAGCCATCGCAGGCGAGCGAGCGACGGCGGCAGCCGGAGCGAGGGAGCCCGCGGCGCCGTGATTGGCCGGCGACGGATCCGCCGCCGCCTCCTCGTTCCTTCTGTCACGGGATCCATCGTCGGGGTCGTCATCCTCGCCTCCTGCCTCCCTCTGTCGCCGGATCCATCATCGGGGTCGTGATCCCCACCTCCTGTCTCGCTCCGCCGCAGGATCCATCGACAGGGCCGTGATCCCCGCCTCCTGCCTCCCTCCGTCGCCGGATCCATCGTCGGAGCCGTCATCCCCGCCTCCTGCCTCCCTCCGTCGCCAGATCCATCGTCGGAGCCGTCATCCCCGCCTCCTGCCTCCCTCCGTCGCCAGGTCTCCTTCTCCGTGGCAGTTATCCCCGCAAGGTGCTTCCTCTACGAACCTCTTCGCCAGAAGTCCACCACAAGCAGGTGCTGTGTCAATGGTGCCGCCTTGCAAGAACATGCCAGTAAGACGCCCACGAGAGGTAGAAGAAGAAGACAGTACACTGGAGGTAATGTCTGCTCCCCACGTTTGTGTCACTCCATCAGTTCGTCGGTCCTGCTATGAAGAAGAACCCGATGGTACATTACAAATGCTAGCATCAGTTCATTGACACCCCTGCCACTTGATGCACGATTAGGATGTCGAGGTTACTGTCAGTGCATCTAATATGCTATCTTCAGTTCAAGTTAAAAAAATAACACATATGCGTCAGTCCAGGTATAGTGACAAGGTTCAGCTACCGCTGAGAGTTGTATGTTGTTATTCCTAAGAGTACAAGTCATGTAATTGCGTCAGTTCGAACGAGTAACAAAATTGTTACCAAAAAATATATAAAATTGCTACACAATAAGTTCAGTGATACATAAGCTAGCAGTACTTGTAATGTATATGCACTGATGCACGATTAGGATGTCGAGGTTACTGTCAGTGCATCTAATATGCTATCTTCAGTTCAAGTTAAAAAAATAGCACATATGCGTCAGTCCAGGTAGATAGTGACGAGAGAGTGCCACAGTTACACAATAAGTTCAATGATACATAAACTAGGAGTACTTCTAGTGTGGGTGCATAAGTTACAGAAGAACAAAGGAGAAGTCATGCATGAGTTCAATGTCCAGTTTACAAAACAGTGCTAAAAAACAGTACATCCGTGTTTGAACATGAACGTTCATCAGTTCGACTGAAAACGAAACCAGATTAATCCCAAAAACTTTTGAATGTTGTTTGCAGAAGCATGCAAGGCGGCGCACGCAGCAAGCATTTCATGAGCAAAACAGATATGGAGCACCACCTCGTTGGGTAACACCAGAAATACCGCCTGGATATTTCAACAGTACAGGCAGATTTGAAGATACACCGCAATCATCAGAAGCACGGATAGGTCCTTCTATACAGCAAACAGCAATGTCTAGGAATGCAAGCTTTGCCGCTACTGGGTTGCAACTAGGCCAACAATATCACCAACAACAAATGTTTTCCTTCCCCAGCACATGCAAAAACCCAAGGACAAGAAGGCTTCCACTAGTCGCTCCGTCAACATCAATCATCCGTGCTGCAAAAGCAGTTGCGACGGGAAGACCAGGGCAAAAAGACGGAAATTTTGGCCACTCTAGCAGGTTCAAAAGTACAAGATTTGAGCCATATAGACAGGAGCAACATCACAATGAATCTGAGGAGAGACGTCCATACAACGAGAGACGGAGATCTTCGTCATCGTTGCTCCCTCCAAGAGATGCATTGCTGCATGTGCCAAGGGTGACACCATCGGCGCCCATAAACCAGGGAGAACAACAAACACCAGAGGCAGCGCAGAGCTATACACATGTAAGTATCCATATAGAAAAAAAATACAAGCACAGTCCATACCATGGTGCTGTGACCACCCCATCTAACATTTTTGTTTTTTTCACTGTTGTGTGCAGCCACCTGACATTGAAGCTTATGTTCTGCCAAGGCTAGAGATGAGGTTTAAAACTTTCGAAGAAACTAAGAACTTCTACAACGTATATGCGAAGCACGCTGGTTTTGCTGTCAGGGAAGGCCCCAAGTTTAAGACCAGAGCCTACCTTTATTGCACGTGCCATGGAGTTTATGAATCAAAGGTGTCTGAAGCAAATAGACAGCGTAACAAGATGACAACCAGAACTAACTGCGGGGCTAAAATGAGGCTGAAGAAGGAAAAGGATGGAACATTTGTCGTAAAAGAGATAGTCTGGGAACACAACCACAGGCTACAGCTTACCGCAGAAATGCTTGTCTTCTTGCACTCCCACAAAAACTTTGACAAAACAATCTTGGAGTACGTCAAGTACCTGCAGTTCAAAGGCATTGAAAACGCGCAAATCATGAGCATTTTGGGCGGTGATGACCCTGGTAGCTACTTCCTCGAAATGAATGCCAAAGACCTGATTAACCTGTAAGTACAAACTTGTTCTCCTCCCATAAACCGCCTATGTCTTTTTTCCTCTGTCAGTACAAACATATCAAGCAACGCATGACCTGACGCCAGTTCAACATGCATTTTTCAATGAACTTTTTATATGCAGGAAAGCAAAGAATTCAAGGATTGATGATGTGGATGATGTCCTAAAGACTGTCAACTTCTTTAGGGAGATGAAAGCTATAAACAGGGAATTCTTCTGTGACATGCAACTCGATGAGTCCGACAGAGTTAAGAACATATTCTGGGCGAACGCAAGCTGCCGAGGAGCGTATCAGGACTTCGGGGACTGCGTAACGTTTGACACAACATACAAGACCAACAAGTACCATATGCCACTTGGGGTGTTTGTCGGAACTAACAACCACTTACAGACCACATTCTTTCGTTTTGCCCTGATAAGAGATGAGGATGCAGATTCATTCAAGTGGCTGTTCAGGACATTTTTAAGGTGCATGAGAAGGAAGGCTCCTACATGCATTCTCACAGGTACACCCGCTAAAACCACCCCCAACCACCACCCCCCTACCAAAAAAGGAAAGGAAAATAACACAGTAAAAATGTTGTGTCAGTTGTATTGGTATATATGCACAACCATCTGCTGACCACTCCGAGTCTATTTTCTCATTACCAGACCAGTGCCAGGCAATGGCTTTTGCGATCGCAGATGTTTTCAAGAACACAGTACATAAGCTATGCCGCTGGCACATTATGAAGAAGTACAGGGAACACCTCGCGTACCTGTATTTCCTGCACGAGGACCTTAAGGATGAATTCACATCAATTCTCAACTGGCCCCTCATGCCAACTGAGTTTGAGGATGCCTGGAAAAGACTCATGGATAAGTACAACCTCCACAATGATGCCACAATGGTGGGCATGTGGAACGAGCGTGAGAAATGGATATCAGCCTACTTCAAAGAAATTTTCTGCGCCAAAATGACATCCACACAGCGAAGTGAGAGCATGAACTATGTGCTCAAGAAGAATTACGTAAATGAGAGACATAACCTACACCAGTTTGTCAGCCAGGTAAACTCCTGCGTCAAAACCAGGAGGCAGACAGAGAACCAGGAGACAATGGGTAACCGGGTATAGCTCTATCACTTGTCGTAAGACAAAAAATTACATGCTTACTAAAGTAAAAACTTTATTAGAAGTTTTTCCTGCGAGAAAACTAACAATTTGGTCATCATTCCTGCATCTGCAGAAGGAACAAAACACACTGACCTTCTATGGGTTTGACACCCAGATGGCAAAGCTGTACACGCGAGCTGTGTACAGCGAGATCAGAGATAGGCTAAAACTGAGCACTCTCTTCACGGCGACAGAGACGGAAGAGCCCACAAAGTACCTAGTGCGCTACAACCACCCGCAAAAACTGTCTATGTGGGCTCAGCACGCGTTCCAGGTGGTTGCAGACCCCGTGGGAGAAACATATGAGTGCGAGTGCAGGCTATGGGACCACACAGGTGAGGACTACAAAAAAGATGTTACATACTGTACTACTTTTTTTGCAAAGTTTTTGTTCGAATGAAATGACAAAAAACATGCACCTCTTCCAAAAACAAATACAGGTCTTTTCTGCGTGCATGTCCTGTGCATGATGCAGACAATTAAGGCTGAAAGCGTTCCAGAGAAATACATACTCAGGAGATACACCAAACGCCCGAACATCCAGCCAACATTTGACAGAAATGACTTGAGGACAGTAGCATCAAACAAGGTATCCCAATACTGCATTGAAAGCTCACTGCTGACGCTGAACATGAGGGTGCACAGAAAAAGCTTGAGAAGCCAAGAGCAAATGGCAAGGACGCGGGTCGTCATGGATAAACTGGAACAAGAACTCGACACCATGCATTCTGCTGAAAATGGAGGTGTCGCGGACAATGAAGCCATTGAGCAGGATATTGCTACAATGTTGTCCGAGATGAACCATATGGGAGCTATTGACCCGTTTGAGAACAAGGAAGAGGAGCAGCAGCAACCAGAGCTTGCCCGTGTGCACACTCAAGAGCACCGACAAACTCACATGCGAGATCATGAGCTTGATGGTGCTGTAGGCGAACGACATGACAATAGCACATCCTACCAGCAGTAGCAGGAAAGGGTGATTAAACCCCCAATATTCTCAAACACAAAGGGGAGGAAGAGCAAGACGCAAGCAGCAGCCAAAAAGCCACCACGCCCCATCAAGCGCGTGGAATTTGGCCCGGACGGCAAACCCCTCGGGGTAAGGGCATGCGGATTCTACAACGTCATGAGCAACCATAACTACCGCACATGCCCACTCCGCACAGATGCAACTGTCAACAAGAACAAGCAGATTGGAGCCACCCAGCTTTCTACCAATGGAGACAACACACGTAACAGCTACACTTGCCGCAAGTGTGGCGGAACTGACGGACATAATGCCCGCACGTGCAAAGTGGGCAAGGAGGTCAGTGGAGCTGAACATAAACAGGGCAAGGTACAGAGTTCCAAGCAATCAAATGAAGACGATGAAGAAGAAGAGTTTGATGAGAATGACGGCCAATCAGACGAAGACAATGAAGATGACAGTGTCGGGGGCGAGGAAACTGAAACTGACGATGAAGCTGCCAAGGCTCAACCTGGAAAGAGCGCCGGCAAGGCACAACATCCGGGGACAGTTAGGAGAAGCTCAAGACTGAACAATACATAGTGGTTATCCTGCTGCGTCAACTAAAAAATAACCTTGTAGTCTCAGCTGAATCAGCACACAATGAGGAAGCATTTCACAAAACACTGTCGTTTACCAAAACTTATTTAGCTTTATCGTCAATTTCTCGATCAGAACTAAAGTTATTTTTTAGTTTCTGATTTGTGCCCGCTGGAGCAGTGACATTATTATGTAAACCATTTGATAATCAATTTGAATGCAATCACAAAATACGTTTGAAAAAACTTATCTGGATATATCCGACGCAAAAGGCTACTGTGAACCAGTAACTCAGGAAAAAATATGTCAAGGAAAATTTTAAACTCTTGTAGCATATCAGTACTGATAACTCTCAGTCGTCAGTACAAGGCAGAGTACACATCAGTACTGATATAATTTCCGATTTGTGCCCGCTGAAGCAGTGACATTATTATTTAAACCTTTTGATAATCCTTTTGAATGCAGTCAAAAATAAAATTGAAAAAGCTTATCTTGATATATCTGACGCAAAACGCTACTGTCAACCAATAACTCAGCAAAGAAAATGTCAAGGAAAAATTTAAACTCTTGTATTACATCAGTACTGATAACTCTCAGTCGGCAGTACAAAAGGCATAGTAATAACAAACACACCAGTGAACGACTGGAAAAAAAATCGTTTTGAAAAAACAAAGCTATGCCTGCTCCTACCAGTCCCAATTCAGAAAGACCATCAGTATATAAAAATAATTGCCTCAAGCAAAATGCGAATATAATACATCCTATACTGGTGAAAATCTAATTTATCTGTAAAAAAATACTCACAGGTTATCTTGATATAAACAATCCTTTAAAAAATACGAATTTTTTTTAAAAAAACATTAGCACCACACATAGTATCGCTGGTATTTGGTACGTTCAATTACACTTCAATCACCAGTCCGAGTACGACAGTAGAGGAGTTCAGACCTCCACCAACACCGACGCTGACACGTGCAAGTGGGATAAGCAGCTGATAAGTACAGCTTGACTATACGAATCGGTGCCACAGTAAAATGCCATCATCACCACCGCAGAGATGTGCAAGTGGGGTTTTGCAGGTCATAAGTACAGCTTGACAAGACTAGTCAGTTCAACAGTAAAAACCATTTAACTTGGACGGTTAGTTCTTCCACGCCACCACCCACGCCACCCACTGGGCGGTTGCCACGACGAAGTGCAAACGGCGACCCCCACGACCACTACACACACGCCCGCGACGAACCGCCTCCCACACACCACCGTCGGCGCACTAAAAAATACCCCATTGTCTTCCATCTCTCCCTCGTTCCCACAAACCACCATTGCCGCTTCCATTTCCACTACACACAAACCTCCAGCGTCTCTCTCCAAAGCCCACAATCACCGGAGGAAGGCCATGGCGGAGGAACCGTCCGCCAAGCGTCATCATGCCGAGACGTCGGACAAGAGGAGCAACCTCGTCGACATTAACGTCCCCGGCGAGAAGCGCGACTACACCAGAACGCTCAAAGGGGTTGAGCTCCACGGCAAGGAGACGCTGGAGATCGTCTGCACCAGCGAACCAGACAAGGCCGATGAGGTGATCTCCAGGCTCTAGAGGAAGCTTGGCGGCAGGATTCGTAGGATCATCGGCGTTGGTGTGCACTACACCAATGAAGATGAACCTCCCCAGATGGCGGCAGTCCTGCAGTTGTGCGTCGACGAACTCTGCTTGGTGTACCACATCGCAGCAGCCACAAAATGGTGAGCAATCCTACTCATTTGCCCTGCATATGGTTTATCTGTTTTATTAGTACTGTATCCTGAAAATTTAATCACACTTGTTTCCCAACTAGATGTACTAGTGTGGTTTGTGAAAAGTGGATGCACTACTGCATTTTCTCAAGTAGATATACTATAAATGTATTTTTGAACCTGATACACTGGATTACTATTTGGAAAATCTTGCGGAAGATTAAATTCTGAAGTTGATCGACTAGTGTAGTTTCTGGAGTTGATACAATAGAGTAGTCTATGTACTCGATGTATTAAAAAAGATATTTCTGAACTTGATGTAGTGAAGTATTTTCTAAATTTGATGTAATGTTATTTTCGTAAGAAAATAAACTAAGGACTTGGTGAAGCACTGGTTCTGTGTTATCCTATTTCAACAAAAGTAGACTAAACTAGTACCAATGCGGAACATACAACATTGACTGAAACTATGTATAATCCAAGAAGAAGAATAACATGATGTACTTAATTTAATTTCAGAACTTTCTTTACTAGCTTTTGAAGTACATTCATCCATTGTTTATCCTACATAAACAACTACTTCATGGATTTATCACTTGTAAAACAAAACAAAAATGGATAATTCAAACATCAAAGTAATGCTAATATTCAAAATGTCTCTGCCCTTGCAGGCCCAAGCGCCTGACCGACATGCTGCAGCATGACAAGTTGTTCACGTTTGCCGGTTTCAGCATTGAAAGCGACAAAGAGAAGCTGAAGTTGTCCGGTATGGAGATCAACCCCAACAAGTTCATCGACATTCAGCGCAAGTGGAGAGTTCCATACACCGGAAAAGAGTACGACTCCTTGACTGATGTTGCAGCCAGCGTCATCCACCCATTCTACAAAGGCATGAAGAACAAGATCAACACGCAGGAAGACTACAAACTGTGGGGGACAAGCGAGCTGCCAGACAACCTCATCGAGTACGCAGGAGTAGATGCGTACGCCGCGTATAAGTCATGGTTCATGATCGACTACATCACAGATGGTTCGGAATTTGCGAAAGAGCGGGAGGCTAACAACTTCTACGACCACCCCTATTGCCCCTTTACGGGATGAAGATACATCAGAGCCTGCCTTCGTTTTACTTCCGCTTGTGCTTGCCTTTTATCTTGTTGTTTCAAATTAGTGGTTTGCTCTTGTTGGGTTGAACCAGTATGATTATGTCGTCCTTGTCATGTTTGAACAAGTTTAGTTATGTCATCAAGTACAATGTTTTGCTTATCTCATTATATAAGTTTGTTTTGGTAGCTTCGTATGTTGTTAATCCATCATTTCAAAATTGAAAAAGTAGCTTATGAATGGAACATTGTCGTTGCTCTAAAGTACTAGTTACGATGCAACTAATCACACAACGTTGTTCCATGTCAGTACAACTCAGTACACTTGATCGGACATTACATACTTACTACAATAAAAAGTACAAAGAAGCATCAGTCCGTAAGTGCTACTATGAATGCACTATCAATACAACTCAGTCTACACGCAAGTACCATAGTTCTGAAAATGACACCAGAAGACACTTGAGAATAATCACAAAAACAAACACAAAAAAGAAGGCAAAAAACTCGAATGAAAAAGATTACACTCACACAAAACTGACAAGAACTAGAACAAAAAGTATGAGTCCAAGTTACTGGAGGAGTCAAGTACTAGATTCAAACAAAACAAAAAAATTGACCGCCCAAGGTCAGGAGCAGGCCCTGACAATGCTAGATACTTGAACTCGAGCCCGTGGGCGAATCCCTAGTAATCCGCACAACGCAGGACCCGTCGACCAGGGCCCATAGGTCAAGAGAGAGAGCGAGCGCCGTGTATAAGCACTCAGGTAAGTGTTCAGAGGAGTTCGACTGGTGAGCATCGGCTACGCTTATAAACAGGTTCAGAGCCCCCTCGACTAGCGAGGTGGGACTAAACCCAGAGCGCACGCGCACGACGCACTGCACAGGCGCGCGGACGAACTATCTGGGCCGGAAAACGGCCCAATAGCCTCTACATCGTCAACAAAATACCCCACCAAATAAGCCCAGCTATACAAACCAGAGGGCGGGACAAAGAAATATAAACCACAAGAAAAATGTTTGTCAATTAACCTCTACTAGAAAAAAGGAAAAAAATATGAGACAAAAACAATGAACCTCTAAAAAGAACAAAACTTAATAGCCTTTCTGTTAAATGTACATAATTTAAAAAACAGAATTAAATATTACTTTCAAGTTCAACTACTAAAACTAAAAAAGTTCAAAACATATAATGTTTGTCAATTATGCTAAAATTCTTATTTATATAAAAACTGACAAGTTCAACTACTAAAATTAAAAAAGTTCAAAACATATAATGTTTGTTAATTATGCTAAAAATCTTATTTATATAAAAACTGACAAGTTCAACTACTAAAAATCTAAAAGTTCAAACATATAATGTTTGTCAATTATGCTAAATTTCTTATTTATATAAAAACTGACAAGTTCAACTACTAAAATTCAAAAAGTTCAAATAGAATTTATTTGTCAATTCTGCTAAATTTATTATTTATATATAATCTGTCCACACCACAACGAACGATCTGCTCGTAAAATAATCTCAAACCCCCACCCCCAACCTAAGTTATAAAAAAAATCAGTTCAAATATACATACAACATCAGTACTAAAACAGTAGGATCAGTCAGGCCACTCGCACCACTGTGACATCAAATTTCAAACCCATGCGCTGTTTGAAATTACAATTCAGTTCACACAGTACTAAAACATAAGTGCAGTAAAAATGAGAATACAAAAACTATAAAGGCCTAACTTAGGTTTGTACAGATGAAAATAAAATAAGTACAAGTTTTGAGCAACAACTCCCAGGGCACTGAAAAAATGTTTTGACATACACTAGTGTATAAAGGCTTCAATAGAAAAACAATACTTAAACATCCACACGGAAAAACATCACAGATCCATACGTCACCTAAACAGTGCAAAATGCCATCATCACAACCACAGAGACGTGCAAGTGGGATTTAGCAGATCGTAAGTATAGCTTGACAAGACTAATCAGTGCACCAGTAAAAAACATTTGTCTTGGACGGTTAGTTCTTCCAGGCCACCACCCGCGCCACCCACTGGGCGGTTGCCACGACGCACTACAAACGGCGACCCCCACAACCACTACACACACGCCCCCGACGAACCGCCTCCGACACACCACCGTCGGCACACTGCAAAAAAACCCCATTGTCTTCCATCTCTCCCTCGTTCCCACATAGCACCATTGCCGCTTCCATTTCCACTGCACACAAACCTCCAGCGGCTCTCTCCAAAGCCCACAGTCGCAGGAGGAAGGCCATGGCGGAGGAACCGTCCGCCAAGCGTCATCATGCCGAGACGTCGGACAAGAGGAGCAACCTCGTCGACATTAACGTCCCCGGCGAGAAGCGCGAGTACACCAGAACGCTCAAAGGGGTTGAGCTCCACGGCAAGGAGACGCTGGAGATCGTCTGCACCAGTGAATCAGACAAGGTCGACGAGATGATGAGCAGGCTCAGGATGAAGGGCGGCGGCTTGTATCCGAGCTTCATCGGAGTTGATGTGGAGTACACCGACGAGGAAAAACCTCCACAGATGGCGGCAGTCCTGCAGTTGTGCATCGAGGAACTCTACTTGGTGTACCACATCGCAGCAGCCACAAAATGGTAACCCATACTACTGTTCATTCATCTGTTGTACCAGTACTAGTCACTAAAAACTTAATTAAAAATTTTTTCCCAACTAGATGAACTACTATAGTCTATGAAGTGGATACACGATTACATGTTTATCAAGTTAAATGCATTTCTGAAACTGTGAAGTGGATTGTTTCACCAGATTAGCATCTGAAAAAAAGTTTATAGCATTCTGAACTTTATGTACCAAATTAATTTCTGAACTTGATGAACTAGCATAGATTCTGATCTTGATGCACTAGTATAGTTTATAGAATTGATGTATTAAAAGATCTTTGGTGAAGTGGTATAGGTCCATATCTTGATGCACATGTTTCTCAAACTAATTTTTGAACTTGATATAGAATTAATGGACAAAGATGTATCAAGCACTGGTATAGGTCTTTTATTCAACAAAAAAGAAAACTAAACTTGAATCAAGCAGCGCATCTATCATTGACTCTGGTAAAATGATTCTCTAATTTGGTGAAGCATTTGGTAAAGCAAAGAAGATAGCAAAAAAGAAAAAATAACATGGTGTAGTTGAATTTAATTTCAGGACTTTGTGTACTAGTTTCTGAACTACATTCATGCATGACTCATAATATATAAGCATCTACCTCATGGATTATCACTTGTAAAACAAAAAAAGCAGAAGAATTAAATCCTCAAAAAAGAAGACTAATCTATAAATGTGTGTCTCCCCCCTTGCAGGCCCAAGCGCCTCCAAGACTTCCTGCGGGAGGAGAAATTGTACACATTTGTTGGTTTCAGCATTGGAGGTGACAAGCGGATGCTGCAGGAGTCTGGTTTGGAAATCAACCCCAACAACTTCATCGACATGCAACGCAAGTGGAAAGATCCAAAGACCAGAAAATAGTACGACTCCTTGGCCGATGTTGCAGGCGGCGTCATCCACCCATTCTACGAAGGCATGAAGAAGAAGATGAACAGGGCAGACCACAAACTGTGGGGGAACAGCCCGCTGCCAGACAACCTCATCACGTACGCAGGAATAGATGCGTACGCAACGTACAAGTCATGGAAGACAATCGACAACATCGTGACAGGTTGGGATATTTCAAAAGAGCAGGAGGCTGACCCCTACTACCACTGCAACTTCGCGGATGAAGATGCATGAAAGTCTGCATTTGTTATGTTGAACCAGCTACCTTATGCTGTGTGTGTCCTTACTATTGTTGTTTCAGATTTGTAGTTTGCTTTTGTTATGTTGAACTAGCTACCTTATGCTATGTGTGTCAGGGTTTGATCAAGTTTGCCTATGTCTATCAAGTACATCGTTTGCTTATGTCGTCCAACAAGTTTGCTAGCTTCCTATTTTGTTCATCCATCATTTGAAGTTGAAGTAGGTTGAAGTTGAAACTTGATGGCTGCCACGCAGCACTACGGAGAAAAAAAATAACACATGAATATTTTCACAAAAACAAAAAAAAGTGGCAGACTAACTAAGGACAAAAGCAAATAGTAGCCTTCGACGCTCAGTACAGCTTAGACATGAACGGTAGTACTATCACGCTAAAAAAATCAGTTTTTAGTTTCAGATGAACACTAAAAAGACTAAGTTTCAGCCGAGGACAACATTCAGTACTAAAAAGCATCGTCGTAAAAAGTAGTTAGAAATTCACTAAGTACTGCATCAGGAAAAGCAAAGAAACACCAGTACATATTTCCTAGTCACTAGCATCCTAGGACTGAAAAGTTCTGGTACAGTTGAACACATGGTACGTTCATTGTACAAATATATAAAAAGGAACGGGAAGCTTCAGTTCGCATTCCTTAAAACAGTGACATACTAAGAATTAACAGTGGCAATACAACTGAAATCTCAGTACAACTTAGTCTATACAGCAAGTGTCGTGGTTCTAACCCTGACAGTGATGTAGGGGGGTGAGTATGGAGAGGCGAGATCCTAGCTATTGGGAAGTTGTTACACGCGAGGTTTACGAGTTCAGGCCCTTCTCGGAGGAAGTAATAGCCCTATGTCTCGGAGCCCGGAGGCGGTCGACTGGATTATGCGTGTATAGATTACAGAGGTGCGAACCCTTCCTACTGAGGAGGGGGGTGGCTTATATAGAGTTCGCCGGCCCTCTCCTGCCCTCAGTAATGCAGGGTTTAAGGTACATTTAAGATGAGGCGTTACTGGCAATGCCTCTAATAAAGTGCTATAATGACCATGAATACTACTTAACGGCAGACCGTTTGCCTACAGAGCGACTGTTGGTCTCCTGGCGGTCGAGTGGTAGCTTCTTGGTCGAGTGATAGCTTCTTGGTCGAGTGTCTTGATCCTGTCGAGTGAGACGCCTTCAAGTCGAATGAAATATGGCTTCTCCCAGGGATGTCCTAGGGTAGGACCCCTAGGTCAGGTCCGTGTCCCTACCCTAGGTACATGTTTTCATCATTAGCCCCCGAATGGATCGAGGTTGGAGTGGGGAAAGGGTTGGAGATCTTTCCGACTGGTTCTTCGAGTTACGTGAGCGCCTCGTTTCGGGGCAATAGTCATGGGTGACGTTGCCAACTTTTCCCAGTCGCCTTGATCCATTCCAGGCCCTCCGTCGAGTGAATATCCTTGCTTGCGACATGCCGAGTGTTGGCGCGAGTGGGATGTTCTATTTTTGGCAAGCGGTTCTGTGGCCCGCGGATCTCACGGGATTTGGATTTTGGGAAGCGCGCGGGACGGGAGCAGCCGCAGTAATCGGAAGTGATAAAGTGGAAACTCCTCGATCCTCGCGTCGCCTTTTTCGCCACGTACCGCGCGCGTGTCCGTTGCGGGATTTGACTGGGCTGCCTGGGCCTACCGGTCAGCCACTCGGGCGCGGCCCCTTATAAGTTGCCGGCTCGGGGTCTCTAAGCCGCGCGCTTCTCCTCTACTTCCTTCTTCCTTTCTTCCTTCGCCAGTCCTCCTGCGACCCTCTGCCGTACCTCAGCGCCGCGAGCCCGCGCGAGATCTCTCCGGCGACGATGGTGAAGGGCAAGACCACTGCTTTGGACCGCGCGAAGAAGGCGGCGGCAGCGGGGAAGGGGAAGAAGTCTTCGCGAGGCGGATCTTCTTCCCGGACCACCTTGCCCAAGGGTTGGATTCAGGGCGATTGGATGCCATCGGTGCTCCGACAGGAAGACCTCGACGACATGGTCAAGGGAGGAGCTATTCCCCACGAGGCCGCGCGTCTCCCGGGGAGGGAGATCGAGCCGCAACCCTGCGACGGTGAGTGCGTGCTTCTCGCCACCCACATCGACCGAGGGTTTTCTCTGCCTCCCCATCCATTCTTCCGGAGCTTCTTGAATTTCTTCAGAGCGCAGCTCCATCACTTTACCCCCAATTCCATAGTCTACCTTGCCGCGTTCATTTCCATGTGCGAGGCCTTCCTGGGTTGCCGTCCGCATTGGGGGCTTTTCAAGCATATCTTTACTTGCCGCTCCCAGTCGGTGAAGAAGGCCAAGTCGAGTGATGAGAAGACGCAAGTCATCCAGTTGTGCGGGGGTCTGGCGATCCAGACGAGGGGGAAGAGCTGTTTCCCCTCTATCACCTTCCCGGAGTCGGTTCGCGGCTGGCAGTCGACCTGGTTCTACTGCTAGCACCAGGCGACCCCCGGGCAGTCGACCGGTCTTCCTCCTTTTTCACTCGACCGAGCCGAGAAGCCTATCTCTCTGAAGGTCACACCGGAGGAAAGTGCCCAGGTCAAGGTATTGGCGGGTCGAGTGGTTGAACTTGTCTGCGAGGGGGTGACTGGGATGGACCTGTTAGAGGTCTTCCTCCAGAGGCGCATCCAACCGCTCCAGGCGCGAGACCATCCGATGTGGCTGTACTCTAGCCTCGACGACACCACTCGGATCCACCCAGAGGAGGTCACCGAAGAGATGCTGGAGGGGTGGCTATCAAGCATCACGGGGAATAAAGACAACCCCCGAGGAGCCAGAAGGGTGATTCCACTCGACAGCTCATATGAAGTGGACCAGGTATGTCTGTGTCGGATATCTGACCTTCTGTATTAGTTTTCTTTGTGTAAGTCGACTGATTTTCGTCCTGTCCGTTGTCCTCCAGGCTACCACTGGGATGTACTCGACGCCCAACGGAGCGCAAGGGCCGACCGAGGAAGGTGAAGGGAGCGGAGGCGAGAGCGGGGACGACCAGGTCGAGTGGGAGTCCGACGGTGAGGGAGAGGAGGGCGACAACATCTTCTCCAGTGAAGAGGAGGAGGAGGCTGAACCCTCCCGCCCGGAGGGACGGTCCAAGCTCGCCCACGATCCAGCGCAGGAACGTGGCAAGGCGACCGCTCCTGTTGGGCAATCGTCGAAACGCCCTCGGACTTCTTCTCCTCCGCCGACCGGGAAGGCTCCCAAGCACCCACGAACGGCGCCATCAAAGCCGCCCAAGGCCTTGCCCAAGATGAAGATAGCTGTTCCCACCATTTCGGGGTAACAACAACACTTGTTTTCCTTTGTCGACTGTGGACGGATCCTTGGTCGATTCGCTGGGCCAACTGACTAATTTTTTGAGATTTGTAGTGGTGCGACTTCTGAGGTCTCTGCCAGGAACGACGACCAAGAGATGGAGGACGCCGTCACCTCCAACCCTGGTACGATTACTGCCGCCCTGCTTACGAGTCGACTGAAGCGTTGGTCGATTGAATGTTTTCCTTGCAGCTCCTCCTCATGTTATCGACCTCCCGGACGATGATGACGATGCACCACTGAGGGTGAAGAGGAAGAAGAAGGTGTTGGCTGGCAAGACTCCGCAATCCACTCCCGTGCCTGAGGCTGCAGCTCGGGATGATGGCGAACCTACTCGGGCATCCGTGACCTTCGCTGTTCCTTTGACGAGTGTGCAGCCTTCAGCGTCGACTGCAGATCCGTCTTCGCTTTTTGCTGCGTACCCCGTCCCTGAGGACCAAGCGGCTGCTGCGAAGGAGGCTGTACGCCAGGCTGGAGTCATGATGGAACAGGTAAAAGTGGCTCGGGAGGCTTGCCAGGCGGCTTACGACGCAAGCTCGGCTCTTCAGAGCAATGTCCAGGTCAGTCGACTTCAACACTTGGTCTGTTTTGGTATGTCCTTTGAAGATTCTCTTTCCCGAAGGTCTTTAAGTTTGTACACCCACTAGGTGTGTGTGTGTTTTTTTTTCGACGAGTGGGGGCACGCTAAGTGCACCCACTGGGTGTAGTCACTGAGACTACGGTCGGCTGCTGGCAGTTGGCTGTAGTCTTTAAATTGAGTCATAGTTGAATCTTTTCGCTCTGTCTGATCGGGCCATGTCGAATGGAACGGTATCCCGTCGACTGCGGGCAGTCGACGGCTTTCTCTCTCTTTTTTTTAGCTGCTTCGGAAGCAACTTGTCTTTGACTCGACTTCAGGGGTCGGTCGGGTGGCCTTTGACTCGACTTCGGGGGTCGCTCGGGTGGGATAGGAACCGGTGGGGGCACGCTAAGTGCACCCACTGGGTGTAGTCCCCGAGACTATGGTGGACTGCTGGCAGTCGACCATAGTCTTAGTGTTTACTGCCTTTGTTACTTTTTCCTTTTTACTGAAATTGTAACTCCTCTCTGGCTTCAGAAATCTTGTGACCTTGGAACCCACTTGGCTGACTTGGAGAAGCAGCAAATTCAAATGAAACTTGATCTGGAGCTGGCCAGGACAGAACTGCAGACAGTCAGAGATGGCGCTGCAGGTAAGACGCTTTTGTCAACTGGTTAGTATTTCTTCGCTTTCTCCGACTCAATCATCGTTTTTGCAGAAACACTAAAAGAAGCTCTAGCGAAGAAGGATCAGGACTTGGCTGCTGCCCGCAAGGAGGCTGAAGACAAGACCGCTCTGGCCGCACAGAAGCTATCTTCGGTCGACCACTTAGAACAAGAAAATACCAAGCTCAAGACTGCTCTGAATGAAGCCAACAAGGAGTGTTCACGTTGGAAGAGGGAGAACCTCACTCTGAGCGAGAAGCTGGAAGGCCTCGCTCGCGGGAGAAACGACTTGGAGAGCTACTTGGGGGACCTCGCGAAGAAGTTGTACCTTAAGCTTGAAGGTGCGCATTCAGTTCCGACTGGTTTTTGGGTCGACTCATTCTGTGAAAATTGTCTTATCCTTGAATCTTGTATGCAGAGTTTTGCCAGAATTTTGAAGAGGAGACCAGTCGAGTGGAGCCGAGCTTGGACCCTGTTAACTCTCTTGTGAAGGACGAGGCCTCAATGAACGTGCTCCGTCTGGAGTCTCGTGTTGACGGCGTCGTGGATTACTTGGCTAGACTGAAGGTTGCCATGACGCGGATCGACCCGACGCTTTGGCCAGAATCTACGCTCCAGAATGATCTCGAGTCTCTGATGACTCGACTCAATGGAATCTCTGACCGAGTGCAGGAGTGGAAGAAGTCTTCAGCTCGGTGTGGCACTGACGTGGCTCTGTCCCTGGTCTGCGTCCACTGTAAGGAGGTGCGGGAGGAGAAGCTGGCCACCATCCAAGTCGCCAACACGAGGAAGCACAGTTTCCAGGACTTCATGGAGACATTCATTGCTGCTGCTACCCGCATCGCGGATGGGATTGACTTGGATGAATTTGTCGCTCCTGCCAGTCCTCCTCCTCCTGAGGAATGAAAAAACTTGCCTCGGGATGCCGAGTGTATTTTGTAATCCATCAAACTCTGCCTTAAATTCGCCTCGGAATGCCGAGTGGAAGTGTAACAGTTTAAACTCTGCCGAGCTGTGGGCTCGAGTACTTTGATCTGAGGTCTCTCGGATCTTTTAGGCTTTATTTGAACTTGATTTGTCGTTGAATCTCTTTGTGGATGACCCGTCGAGTGGGAGGTTTGCTCTCCACTTGGTAGGATTTTTAAACTTAGGCGAGTGCTGACCACAGCTAAGTCTCTTCGTAGGAGAGCTTAGGCGAGTGCTGGACTGCAGCTAAGCTTCCGAGTGGGAGGTTTGCTCTCCACTCGGTAGGATTTTTTAAACTTAGCCGAGTGCTGACCGCAGCTAAGTCTCTTCGTAGGAGAGCTTAGGCGAGTGCTGGACTGCAGCTAAGCCTCCGAGTGGGAGGTTTGCTCTCCACTCGGTAGGATTTTTTAAACTTAGGCGAGTGCTGACCGCAGCTAAGTCTCTTCGAAGGAGAGCTTAGGCGAGTGCTGGACTGCAGCTAAGCCTCCGAGTGGGAGGTTTGCTCTCCACTCGGTAGGATTTTTTAAACTTAAGCGAGCGTTGACCGCAGCTAAGTCTCTTCGTAGGAGAGCTTAGGCCAGTGCTGGACTGCAGCTAAGCCCCGAGTGGGAGGTTTGCTCTCCACTCGGTAGGATTTTTTAAACTTAGGCGAGTGTAGACCGCAGCTAAGTCTCTTCGTAGGAGAGCTTAGGCGAGTGATGGACTGCAGCTAAGCCCCTGAGTGGGAGGTTTGCTGTGCTCTCCACTCGGTAGGATTTTTTAAACTTAGGCGAGTGCTGACCGCAGCTAAGTCTCTTCGTAGGAGAGCTTAGGCGAGTGCTGGACTGCAGCTAAGCCTCCGAGTGGGAGGTTTGCTCTCCACTCGGTAGGATTTTTTAAACTTAGGCGAGTGCTGATCGCAGCTAAGTCTCTTCGTAGGAGAACTTAGGCGAGTGCTGAACTGCAGCTAAGCCCCCGAGTGGGAGGTTTGCTCTCCACTCGGTAGGATTTTTTAAACTTAGGCGAGTGCTGACCGCGGCTAAGTCTTTGCGTAGGAGAACTTAGGCGAGTGCTGAACTGCCGCTAAGCCCCCGAGTGGGAGGTTTGCTCTCCACTTGGTAGGATTTTTTAAACTTAGGCGAGTGCTGACCGCAGCTAAGTCTCTTCATAGGAGAGCTTAGGCGAGTGCTGAACTGCAGCTAAGCCCCCGAGTGGGAGGTTTGCTCTCCACTCGGTAGGATTTTTTTAAACTTAGGCGAGTGCTGACCGCGGCTAAGTCTTTGCGTAGGAGAACTTAGGCGAGTGCTGGACTGCAGCTAAGCCTCCGAGTGGGAGGTTTGCTCTCCACTCGGTAGGATTTTTTAAACTTAGGCGAGTGCTGACCGTAGCTAAGTCTCTTCGTAGGAGAGCTTAGGCGAGTGCTGAACTGCAGCTAAGCCCCCGAGTGGGAGGTTTGCTCTCCACTCGGTAGGATTTTTTTAAACTTAGGCGAGTGCTGACCGCGGCTAAGTCTTTGCATAGGAGAACTTAGGCGAGTGCTGGACTGCAGCTAAGCCTCCGAGTGGGAGGTTTGCTCTCCACTCGGTAGGATTTTTTAAACTTAGGCGAGTGCTGACCGCAGCTAAGTCTCTTCGTAGGAGAGCTTAGGCGAGTGCTGAACTGCAGCTAAGCCCCCGAGTGGGAGGTTTGCTCTCCACTTGGTAGGATTTTTTAAACTTAGGCGAAACGGGTTCGCGGCTAAGTCGCCCACTGGGGGTTCTCGTATGTAAACAGAAGTGATAGCAATCATTGGAACACTCTTGACTTTGATAAAAAGGAACTGCGGGAGTTTCTCTTATTACATCTTTATGGGAAGGAACTTAAGTGTAAAAGGGGCGGAGTAGTTCCGCATTCCAAGCTCGCGGCTCGTCGATCTGGCGATCAACATTGTAGAGATGATACGCTCCGTTGTGGAGGACTCTGGTGATGATGAAGGGGCCTTCCCAAGTAGGAGCAAGCTTGTGTGGTTTCTGTTGATCCACTCGGAGGACCAAATCTCCTTCTTGGAAAGCTCGACCCTTCACATGCCGGGCGTGGAATCGACGCAAGTCTTGCTGATAAATGGTCGATCTGATCATGGCCATCTCCCTCTCTTCTTCGAGGAGGTCGACTGCGTCTTGCCGGGCCTGTTCTGCTTCGTCTTCGGTGTAAAGCTCGACTCGGGGCGCGTTGTGAAGAAGATCACTTGGCAGAACCGCTTCGGCTCCATAAACCAGAAAGAATGGGGTTCTTCCAGTCGACCGGTTGGGGGTGGTCCTCAATCCCCACAGGACTGACGGAAGCTCGTCGACCCAAGCGCCTGCCGCGTGCTTGAGATCACGCATCAGCCGAGGTTTCAGTCCTTTAAGAATCAGACCATTTGCTCTCTCAGCTTGCCCATTCGACTGAGGATGCGCGACCGACGCATAGTCGACTCGTGTGCCTTGAGCGGCGCAAAAAGCTCTGAACTGGTCCGAATCGAAGTTTGACCCATTGTCGGTGATGATGCTATGAGGGACTCCATATCTGAATGTTAGTCCTTTGACGAAACTGATAGCAGTGCCAGCATCGAGGTTCTTGATAGGCTTGGCTTCGATCCATTTGGTGAACTTGTCGACTGCCACAAGCACATGCGTGAACCCACTCCTGCCTGTTCTTAGTGGACCGACCATGTCCAGTCCCCAGACAGCGAATGGCCAGACGAGAGGAATGGTCTTCCGGGCCGATGCAGGCTTGTGTGACATGTTGGAGTAGAACTGGCATCCTCCGCACTTGTCGACTATCTGTTTTGCCATCTCATTTGCTCTAGGCCAGAAGAATCCCGCTCGGTATGCTTTAGCCACAATGGTCCGAGAGGACGCATGGTGGCCGCAGGTTCCCGAGTGGATATCATCAAGGATTATCCGACCTTCTTCTGGTGTAATGCACTTCTGACCGATTCCAGTCGCGCTTTCTCTATACAACTGCCCCTTTATGACTGTGAAGGCCTTAGATCGGCGGACGATCTGTCGAGCCTCTCCCTCGTCTTCTGGGAGTTCTTTCCTTAGGATATACGCGATGTATGGTATCGTCCAGTCGGGAGTGACGGCCAAGACTTCCATGATCAGGTCGACCACAGCAGGAACTTCGACTTCAGTCAGATCTGTGGCACTTTTCGGTTGTGGGGCTTCTTCTGTGAAAGGATCTTCCTGGACTGATGGCGAGCGGATGTGGTCCAAAAACACATTGCTGGGAATGGCTTCTCGCTTGGAGCCTATCTTTGCCAGGTCATCAACTGCTTGGTTTTTCAGTCGGGGGATGTGATGAAGCTCTAACCCCTCGAATTTCTTTTCTAGCTTTCTCACTGCATTGCAATAACCAGTCATAGCTGGACTTCTGACGTCCCACTCCTTCATCACCTGATTAACCACCAAATCTGAGTCGCCATAGACCATGAGGCGACGGACGCCGAGTGAAATGGCCATGCGCAACCCATACAAAAGTGCTTCACACTCTGCCTCATTGTTGGAGGAATCAAAGTGAATCTGGAGAACATATCTGAGCTTATCTCCTCGAGGGGAGACTAGAACTACCCCAGCACCAGAACCATTCAGCATCTTAGATCCGTCGAAAAACATGGTCCAATGCTCCGAGTGAACTTGAGTCGGAAGTTGCTGTTCAATCCACTCGGCGATGAAATCTGCGATTGCTTGGGACTTGATAGCCTTCTTTGCTTCAAACTTGATATCTAGGGGAAGGAGTTCAATCGCCCACTTGGCCACTCGACCAGTTGCATCTCTGTTATGCAGAATCTCTGACAGTGGGGCGTCGCTGACGACTGTAATGGAATGGTCAGAGAAGTAGTGTGCAACCTTCTTCGTGGTCATGTAAATCCCATATACAAGCTTCTGATAGTGAGGGTATCTTTGTTTTGAAGGGGTCAAAACTTCAGATAGATAATAGACTGGGCGCTGAACTCTGAAGGTCTTTCCTTCTTCTTCCCGCTCGACCGTGAGTACTGTACTGACAACTTGTCCTGTGGCCGCAATGTACAGCAGCAGAGGCTCTTTGCTGATTGGGGCAGCAAGCACCAGCTGGGTGGAGAGCAGAGCTTTGAGTTCTGCAAACACTGCGTCAGCTTCTGGAGTCCACTCGAACTTGTCAGACTTCTTCATCAGTCGGTAGAGAGGCAATGCCTTCTCACCGAGACGAGAAATGAATCGACTTAAAGCGGCCAGGCAGCCTGTAAGCTTTTGGACATCGTGCACGCGTACTGGACGCTTCATCCGGAGTATGGTGCCAATCTTCTCAGGATTGGCATCGATCCCTCGTTCGGAAACGAGAAAACCGAGTAACTTTCCGCCTGGAACTCCAAATGTGCATTTTGATGGATTGAGCTTGATATCATACCTCCTGAGGTTGGCAAAAGTTTCGGCAAGGTCAGCTCGTAGGTCGGAACCTTTCCGTGACTTGACCACAATATCATCCATGTATGCCTCCACATTCCAACTGATTTGAGTGAGTAAACACTTCTGGATCATTCTCATGAACATGGCTCCGGCATTCTTGAGGCCGAACGGCATGGTGACATAACAGAAGCATCCGAATGGGGTGATGAAAGCTGTTTTGATTTTGTCGGGTCCATACAGACGGATCTGATGGTACCCGGAATAAGCATCTAGAAAAGACAACCTTTCGCACCCCGCAGTTGAGTCGACTATTTGGTCGATGCGAGGGAGAGGAAAATGATCCGATATGTTTGAAATCAATGCACATGCGAAGTGACTTGTCCTTCTTGGGGACCATGACGACATTGGTGAGCCACTCGGAGTGGTAAATTTCTCGGATGAACTCTACTGCTAAGAGCCGAGCCACCTCCTCGCCAATGGCTTGCTTCTTCTGGACGGCGGACCACCGAAGATGTTCCTTCACAGGCTTGAATTTTGGGTCGACCCGTAGACGGTGCTCAGCCAGCCCCCTGGGAACTCCAGGCATGTCGGAGGGTTTCCATGCGAAGATGTCCCAGTTCTCACAGAGGAGCTGGATGAGCGCTTCCTCCTATTTGGAGTCAAGCGTCGTTGAGATGTGAGTCGGGGCAGCATCGGGGTCGGTCGGGTGAACGTCGATTGTTTTCGTTTCACCGGACGACTGAAAAGCTGATTCTGAAGCAGGCTTCTTGGCTCGTAGCAACTCGCTTGGGTTGGCAGTCTTTTGGTACTCTTGCAACTCGACCACTGCCATCTGAGCATCTGCAATCTTTGAGCCCTTCTGAAAGCACTCTTCCGCCTTTTTCCGATTGCCCGTGACAGTGATCACACCTTTGGGGCCAGGCATCTTCAGTTTGAGGTACACGTAACATGGCCGGGCCATGAAGCGTGCGTAAGCTGGCCTACCCAAAATGGCGTGATAAGCACTTTGGAAGTCCACGACCTCGAATGTCAACTTTTCCTTGCGGTGATTCTTTGAATCACCAAAAACCACATCAAGAGCGATCTGGCCGAGTGATTGGGCTTTCTTCCCCGGAATGACTCCATGGAAACTCATGTTACTGGTGCTGAGTCTGGACATCGGAATGCCCATTCCTTTCAATGTTTCAGCATATAGTATGTTCAGGCCACTGCCTCCATCCATCAGGACTTTAGTCAGTCGAGTGCCTTCAACAATTGGGTCGACCACCAAAGCTTGCCTCCCAGGGGTGGCAATGTGCGTCGGGTGATCAGACTGGTCGAATGTGATGGCAGTCTGGGACCACTTCAGGTAACTGGGTGTTGCCGGGGCAACCATGTTCACCTCTCGGTTAATGACTTTCAGTCGACTTTTGCTTTCGACATCGGCAAAAATCATCAGGGTGGAATTGACTTGGGGGTATCCATCGTCACTGTCTTCCTTATCCTCGATTCTGTCCGACTCTTTTTCCTTGTCCTTGGACTGTTTTCCTTGGAACTGCTGGATCAGGAGCCGGCACTGTCGAGTGGTATGCTTTGGGTAAATGAAATTACCCTCTTCATCCTTCTTGGTGTGGATGTGACATGGCAGATCCAAAACATCGTTTCCATCTTGATCCTTGACTTTTTTGGGCTTCCAGGTGCCCTTGGGTTTTCCCTTGAAGTTTCCCTGGGCTACGGCCAGGGCCTCCCCAGGAGCGGCTGGCTCGGCCTTCCGCTTCTGCTTCCGACTGGAATTGCCTCCAGTTTCCTGGGCGACTGCTTTCTGCTTGCCACTCCGGAGTCGATCTTCGTCTTCTCCGTTAGCATACTTGGTGGCAATCTCCATCATCCGATTCAGAGACATCTCTCCAGTTCGACCGAACTTCAGATTCAACTCTCTGTATTTAACACCTTCCTTGAAGGCACAAACCGCTTGATGGTCCGGCACGTTCTCAACCGAGTGATGCAGTGTGATCCACCTCTGGATGTATTCCCTCAGAGTTTCATTCGGCTTCTGCACGCAAGACCGCAGCTTGGTTAGGCCTGCAGGTCGCTTGCATGTTCCTTCAAAGGTTGTGACAAACACTCGGGAGAGGTCCTCCCAAGTGTAAATGCTGCTGGGTGCCAACTGATTTAGCCATGCTCTGGCCGAGCCCTCTAACATGAGAGGCAAATGCTTCATGGCCACCTCGTCATTGCCGCCACCAATCTGTACAGCCACTCGGTAATCTTCGAGCCAGGTGTCAGGCTTAGATTCCCCGGTGAACTTGCTGATTCCAGTCGCCAACCTGAAATTGGGAGGTATCACTGCGGCTCTGATGGCTCGACTGCAACACTCTGGCCCTGAAGCATGTATTCTGCTGCTGGTAGGCGCATCTCTGTTGTGGCCTTCTCGATGAGCTCTGTTCCTGTCAACCAAACCTTGAACGAGGATGGTTCTCGCATCAAAGCCTGGGTCTCTGGGGTCGACTGGAATCCTCTGTCCAACACTATGAGGGCGTCTGTAATCTTGCCGTCGAGGCGCATACGACCCACTCCTCGGGGGAGGGGTTGGCACTCGACGTCGATCATCGCGGTCGAATCGGTGATCATACTGCTCATTCCTCCTGTACTGATCATGTTGGCCACTACGTCCCTCATGCCTCGGGGGCGATCTCGGGCTGTGAGCTGACTCGACTGTATCTGTTGCGACAGACCGACCGTGGATCCTATTCCGCGACTGAGAGACAACAGAATTCTGGTCTCCCGCCACCCGGAGCAATGCTCTGATCTGTAACAAGCCCCTGCCAGCCTCCGACTGGGAGGGCTGAATCGATTCTGCTATACGGACCGCGGCGGCCAGATTCTGAACTGGGGATCGATATACCTGCGTCGGTGGGAAGAGCTGGCGTCGACTAGACTCGGGAGCCCGCTGACGTGCTCGCTCGTCGAGTGCTCGCTGGAGATTCTCCAGTCGAGTGCGCTCGGCCAAGTTGGCCAAACGCGCCTCCTCCAAGGCCCGGGCCTCGGGGGTCTCTCCAACGATAGGAGTGCGGAGCGCGTCCATGTTCCGGTGGCGAGGCTCCTCTCGCTGCAATGACGTGAGAGGTTCGGGGAGATATTCGTCGTGGGGATGCGACGGATCGCCACCACCCGCGCCTCCGTCAGTGCGAGGGAAACCAGGGGGACTGTGTGTCCCATCGACCGCCAGAACCTCAGCCGCTGGATCGCTGCTGTCGCACTCGGATGCGGTCTCCACGGAGCCAGTCGACAGATCGAACAGGCCGTAGAGGGATTCGACGGGCTCGATGGCCGCGACTTGCGGGGCTGCCGATTGGCGGGCCACGGCGTGCCTCACCCACCGCTGAAGTCTTGATCGACCGGAGCGCTTGCGCTGGTGGGAGACAGGGCGGGGAGACGATACGGGGGCCGACCCATATTGGCTCGACGGTTGCCGCAGGAGGACGCCGCGAACGCATCCGCGGAAATGCGTCGCACCGCGGGCGGGGAGCGCGTCGATGTCGAGCGGTGCCTCCTGAAGCCAGGCGGAGTCGTCGACGATGAAGGTAAGCGTGCCGAGACAGATCTCGCAGCTCCCCACCAAAAATCCGCAAGAAACCATGATCAAAGGGATCGGAAAAGATCGCAACTTCTCCAACTAAGCGCTAAGATTCTTGCCCCACGGTGGGCGCCAACTGTCGTGGTTCTAACCCTGACAGTGATGTAGGGGGGTGAGTATGGAGAGGCGAAATCCTAGCTATTGGGAAGTTGTTACACGCAAGGTTCACGAGTTCAGGCCCTTCTCGGAGGAAGTAATAGCCCTACGTCTCGGAGCCCGGAGGCGGTCGACTGGATTATGCGTGTATAGATTACAGAGGTGCGAACCCTTCCTACTGAGGAGGGGGGTGGCTTATATAGAGTTCGCCGGCCCTCTCCTGCCCTCAGTAATGCAGGGTTTAAGGTACATTTAAGATGAGGCGTTACTGGCAACGCCTCTAATAAAGTGCTATAATGACCATGAATACTACTTAACGGCAGACCGTTTGCCTATAGAGCGACTGTTGGTCTCCTGGCGGTCGAGTGGTAGCTTCTTGGTCGAGTGATAGCTTCTTGGTCGAGTGTCTTGATCCTGTCGAGTGAGACGCCTTCAAGTCGAATGAAATATGGCTTCTCCCAGGGATGTCCTAGGGTAGGACCCCTAGGTCAGGTCTGTGTCCCTACCCTAGGTACATGTCTTCATCAGCAAGTGCTAGGATTATATCAAACATTGCCTGGAGAAGAACCACAGCCTAGAAAAAAAGAAGGCCAAAAACTAAATCAAAAAAATATAAGTTCGACAAAAGAGAAAAATCACAAGAAACACAACAGAAGACATACTAGCATCAAACAACACAAAAAATAAATAATTAATCAAAAGTACTAGCACAATTGGAATCTCAGTACAACTAAGTTTATTCGGTAAGTGCTATGATGATACCAATTAATGCATTGAGAAAGAAATAGTTTTGAACTTAATAGGAATATCTCTTAAACGTAGCTAATTTAAACCAGTACTTTAACTCTTACTATGAAGTTCAACTACTAAAGTTCAAGAAGTTCAAAAAGAAATTTGGCACTAAAATTTTGAAAGCCTTACGCTGAATGAGACTTCAAATCAGTACTAACAGAACTATATCATAAGTACAAGAAAACGAGCGTACAGAAACTATAAAGGTCCAAGTTAGGATGGAATCACATAAAAATAAAATAAATCTCACTTTCTGAGCAACAACTCGAAAATACACTTGGAAAAAAAATTGTTTTTAGTTCAACTACTATATAAGTCTTCAGTACAAAAAAAAACTTAACCAAAACGAATTCCTGATGAAACATTGTGCCACACTTAAAACACAACACAAAATATACTAGTTATTACATAGTACTCGACAAGACATCAAACACTACAAAATAGAGCCTACAGTGTTTTCAAGAGATATATCACACAACTATCCAATTCACTATGCAAATGATGACCATTTATCCTATGCATCAGGAGCCAAAGCCTGAACCTCCTTGGGAAGCTCCGTCACCATAAGATGGTTATTACGGTTGAACACAACTCTATACAGATCCTCAGCGTTCCAATCAACAATGCGTGGCTGCAAAACAATAAAACAAATTATCAAAAATCATGACACATAAAAAAAAGGATGCACAATAAGCCAAAAACAGAAAGTGAAAAGCTCAACAAGAAACCCACGTCATTATCTCGAATGTTCTCAACGATCTTTTCACCATCATAGCATCCCGCATACTTCAGAGTATAATGGCCACATTCATTCGGCCCTTGAAGTGGAACCTTGACAAACGTTGGTTTCTTTGCAAACAGCTCCCAATTGGGCTGCTTGCTCGCATTGTACTGAGCATCACCATACACAGCCTTCATTACTTTGACCAATCTAGAAATCTGTAAAAAAACAAAACAACCCACACAGTTTTAGGTCTCAAAAACAGCAGAAACAAAGATGCAGAAATATTAATCCAGTACAGATAATAAATGTCACTCACAATCTTCTCGCAGTCTTTGTGATAGGTGTTCTTCGAAGGACGGTGGTTCTTCGGATAAGGTAAAGAGTCAAGGATGTCAACGCTACTTCGGTACCGATTCATGACATATAAGGAATAGTGGCTCACTTTCTATCCTTTGATAAAACCATAGGCTTGAATAGAGGCATCATGATCTAAAAACAAATGACCAAAAAAGAGATGTTAAATATTCAAAGTAAAAACCAGCATCACAACAAACAAATAAAAACCAAAAATCAGCTAGTAGATCTCACAAGGTCGGCACTGAGCAAGTCTTCATTAGCTTTAACATAGCTCTTGAAATCTCTCGCTGCACTCTCCACATTAAACACTTTATTTTCATCCTCGTAAAACGAACAGTCAAGCACAACCTGCAAAAAAGCCAAAATAGAAAATAGACAGCGGAAAAAGAATCAACAAGCAAAGTATTATTAAAAATCGTAAAAACAATAGACAGTCTTGTTCAACATAAAGAAACCGATCTGATTGATTACCGTGATGAAATATGGACTCAGCAATATCCTTTTCCCAGATGCGAAATCAGCACTTCTATCGGGATCTTGCTTCCAATCATCAATGAGGAAGTCAACTACATCACCCTCCATCATTTGCCCAGGTGAAAAAACTTCCCAGATGCGATTCCCAGTGAAGTTAGTTACGTTTCCATCAGGCTGAGGTATCATTGAGAATGTATTCCTGCAGCACACACAAGAACAAAAAGAAGGAGAAGCAAGATAAGGCATTCATAGCAGTTCGAGTTGTATAAAAAGGAACAGTTCAGGCCATATTTATCTAGCAGTTACAAACAACAGAAGAAAAGGAAGAGGAAAAAATAACGAGAGATACTCACTCGCCATACTTCTCACGCCATTCATTACTAAGCAACAGATTATACAACCTGTGAGCCTTGTCCAGGTGAGGGAATTTATAAGGGTGAAGCTGCTGCACAGGGGAGCAAAACTTTATAGGAGCTCTGGGCGCACGCTTCGTGCTTACAACATTGCCAGAATCCAAAGCGGGATTTTTCCTAGCACCACCAGCTCTACGAGCCACTATTCCAGCAAGGGGAGATAAACCTTTGGCAGCAGCGCTCCTCGTGACTCTTCCAACGCCAGCAATCTTGTCAAACACATCATCATCACTGTCTATCAATTCCACAATGGGATTCTTGGGTGTAGTAGGGCTATCTGCACAAGCAGCCGTAAAACCTCTCAGAGCTCCCAACCGCCCCTTCATAACACCAGATCTTGTCTTTTCGGGAGAACGCCCCTAGCTAAGATCAATAGCTACGCGCTCGAGCTCCAAGAACTGGCTACCAAAGAACCTGTAGTCAGGCTCACCAAGATCCAGCCACTCACCTGAAAAAAAGAAGACCGCACAAAGCGTAAGTTCAAATACATATTTCATGAAAGTACTAATAGAGAAGTACAAGCTGCAAAAAAATTACAAAAGTCCATGCACACGTACAGGGTTCGATGTCAAACAAACCCCGGAAGTCAACATCAAACACATCGCTAGTTGCGCAGGTATACAGCAAAGTCTTCCTAATGTCCAAAATGTCTTCATGGCTGTAATCGGCCATTTCAATTACACCATCCTCCCGGCAATAATAGGTCTTGCAGTTTTGTAGCATAAAGAATCCACAATCATGCCTGTAAACAAAGGAAAAATCAAAAAAATGGTACGACACAAAATCCAAAAAATACAGGAACAACATCCTCCAGCAACAAAAACAACCAGCAAAAATCATTAAAAATGGATAATCATGTGTTTTCCTGCTGAGGCACCCGCACAAACTCGCAAGAGAAACCATCAATATGCGCCAGTGAGAACGGTTCGGCCCTGTCTACACTGGACTCCCTCCAAAGCTTCTTTATATTATCTGTCATATTCCTTAAGAATCTAACTGCATCACCCCAGGTTTCATCACGGAGTGAATCAAGACACTCGAAACGACGGAACTTCAAATTCAGAACAACCAAGCACCAATGCCCAGATACTTCACTAGGCTTCATGGTAGCCACAAATGACGGCGGATCAAATGTAGGGAAAAGAAGCTGAAAAAAATCACAGAGGAAAAATGAATTTACCAAACAATAAAATAAAAGATGGAAATTGAAATTCATAAGTACAAACAAAAAATCAAATAATCACAAAGAAATTATATCCACCGCCCAAAATTGAGGAACAATCATATCAGTTCAATTCCCTTGCAACAATAAGTACAGCTTTAATAAAACAAGCACAGATCAAGTTCATTCCCCACACCTCCCAAAACTGCAAAGAAAACATGACAGTTCTAGTTAATGAGTACAAAAAGTCCAAGTTCACCTACTTGGTCAAAACCATCAGCACCTGATCTTGTGAACCAATTTAGCACATTGGAATCAATATTTCCATCACGGATCTTGGTCTGTTGTACAAAAAGAACAACAATAGTTAGAAAATTGGCAAAACAAGTTATCATCCTATTTACAAAAAAAGCAAAATACTGACCGTCACCCATCTGGGAACTATCAACTTGTCAGTGTCTCGGTACTTCTGACGTAGAGAATATAAAACAACATCCGCACTGTCTGAGTTGAGCATGCCAGTGGGGACAAATGCTTTAGCAATAGAACCAACACTGGCATCACATTCTTTATTTTGAAACATCGGCTTGTGACTAGAAAAACACAAAATATTACATGAATTAAAACTACTGCAACAACAACAATAATCAAACTAGAGAAAGAAAAAGAGACAAAAAATGGTACGGGCAAAATCCCAACTAACCATTTCGTACGGTTCGTGCGCAACCTCATAACAGCGAAGAAAAACGTATCAACCTTAACAACATTACAACTTTCTGCTTGTAGAAAATGATGAAAAATAATAAGTTCAACAACTACAAGAGAACATGTCCAAAATGCCAAAATTGAGAAGTACACCCCATTTACAAGTCCTTACCTGGACTATCAGGGTTTGACGACGATGGTAGTTCCTGTGATGAGACCATTATGCCTCCAGTTTCAGGGTTTGACAATGGGACATCTTGAGAGGACACCAATATTGATGCGCTTTTAGGGTCTGTAGAAAGAAAATCCTGGGACGACAAGAGCGCCTCCTGCGTCAAGGGGTCAGAAGAAATTGACAGAAGTAAATCATCATCCTTGGATGGCACCTCCTCCACGCTAGAAGCATATTGCAATGCATCACCGTAATCAAGACCTCCAGGCGGGAAATTCTCCGGCGGCAAATCTTCACAACCAGAAACATTTTCATTCCCAGCAATACCAACACCAGGCGATTTGGCATCAAGTATGCTGGCAGCACCAGCATCCTCATCAGCAACTTTGGTACCAACATTGCACCCACTACTCAATGGAACATCATGAGCATCATCTCCACCACTAAGGACAACCTCACGCTCAACAATAGTAATCTGATGAAAATAAAAATTCAGAAAAAAGTAAATAATATGAACAAAACTAACAATAAAAAATAAGCTACCAATAGGTGCATAGAAAAATAAACCTTGGAAGCATTCATAGCAACATCATCGAACTTGCTGTTGCTAACATTCAAAGCGACATCACCAACAGGCAAACAAGGCTCATCGCCAACAATAGGACCCTGATTCAAATGTAATGAGACAAAAAAATGCTATTATGAGCAACAATAAACGGTGTGGGATAGAAAAATGAACAAGCAAGACACATCGGTGCGCATGAAATTTTAAGAAAATATTAATAAACACAATGAAAATAAAAATAACCTTGCACTTATCAGTGGATAGATCATTAACTCCACCGTCAACAGCAGCCTCAACATTATGACTGATCTCCTGCATGAAAAGAAAAATTAATAAACAGATGTAGATCAGGAAGTTCAACTACAATACTGACAGCAGAACAACATAGTAAAAACATACAAACAATGAGGACTGACTCACATCAACAACAGGGTGCTGCGAGCCAACATCGTTCGTACGCTGATCAGAAACATTAGCCTCAGTACCATCATCAGCCCTGCTGTCGGTGCCAGCAGCCTCATCGTGATCAATCTGCATGAAAGAAAATTATTAATAAATAGATGAACATGAGGAAGTTCAACTACAACACTGACATCAGGACAACAACATAAAAATTGCAAAACACCAAGGACTGACTCACATCAACATCAGGACGCTCAAAGCCAACATCATTCATTTTGTGGTCAAAAACATTAGCCTCAGTACCATCACCAGCCCTGCTGTCGGTGGCAGCAGCTTCATCCTGCTCAAACTGCTTGATAACAACATTTGCACTTTCTTCATATGGCTTGCAGCGAGAGTTTTGCATAGTTCTGAAACGCTTCATGTTGTTCAACAGGCGAACCGAGCTCTGAACTAGATTAGCGGCACCGTCACGCATATCACCGATTAAAATTCTCTCCATCTCAATGTAGTCAATAGATTCCTTAGCGTTAAATTGATGACCTTCAGGAAGGATACCATTGATACAGCTCAAACGCTCAACTGTCGTTGGGACCTTTTGCAGCTCAGAACACACATTACTTAAGATATGCTCAGCACGCTCCAACACTGAAACAGCAACATCAATACCAAAACCCTGCCTCTGTGAAGCACTAGCATTACTAGGGCCAGGGGGGCATAACCAGCACCCTCAACACCACGGCCATCCCTCAACTCATCGGGCAGAGATGAAAACTTCGGAACCTGAGACGACGGCATCTCCAGGACTGGCCGTTTATACACTCAGAGAAAAACAACCTCCTCTTGAGTTTTCCACTACAAACAAAAGGGAAAAATAGTTAATCAATCAACGCAACACATAGGGAAAAATAAATCATGATATTAACAGATTTAAAATCAACACCACTAATAAAACTTTAACTGTCATTGCCAATTTGTTAGTATTTACCAACAGGCCAGTTGAACAAAGTTATTTAGTTCAACCAAACACGAAACAACAGTACTAAAAATCCATACCTAAACCATACAAAATATAAACAGACAACTCTACAGTACACATTTCCACTACAGCAAAAAATAGCTATACCTAAAAATAAGAAAAGGTCTGCAAGAGACAAAACAAACAAAACTCACCGGAAGCTTCCCAAACACCCAAGTCTTTGGATCTGCATTGCCTTTTTTATCAAATCTGCATCAACCAGATCAGAAAGCTTGGCAGGATCCATCTAACATATGCGGGGGACTCGCATGTCAGGCTCCGTAGTTTTGCCACGGATAAGGCAGTCAAGGTACATTAGTACAGGCCCTATGGCATAGCCTGTGATTGCCTTCCCCATGGTATGACCACTTTGGTAGTTGGCAACAGCCCTTCTAAGCTCATCAACCATCAGCTGGCAATAATCCATATTAGCCATGTCCTCAAAGACGAGACCCTCAAACATTGCTGCCTCTCTGGAAACACGCGGGGCAGATCCAGGCAACACAACCTTCATAAACACAATAATGAAGAACACTTTCAGAGCAAGGTCATCTTTGCTAGGATCCTTGACGAGCACCTTGAGCTTATTCCTCAAATCCTCTGTCTTGATATCTTTGTCCCTGCTAATGTCAAGCTCCGATCTTAACTTCATCAGAGCGTCATCATATCTGTCCTCTGACGGCCTTGGCGCAGAACGACCACCATGAGGGAAACCAAATAATTGATGTATACCATCGCTAGTGATGCGAAGCTTCTTATTAGCCTCACCCATGTCAAGAGTCATTGTATCACAATCTATCCTCAGGTACAAAACTCCCATCAGAGGGCGGGAAATGTTAGACTTCACCCTCCACCTGAAGATAGAACCAAAACCAGATGCATGAACCCTAGCCACATCCCGACTCTCGAGCAATTTAGCACAATCTTCAACCTCTCTCAACGAACATCACACAGTTAAGTTCAATTTCCGTTGGTCACCTTCATCCAAGGCAACTTTTCCGGCATTGCCTCCCACCGGCTTGACCGGACTCATGACGCTAACAGGCTGTAAATGAAAACAAAAAAGCCACACCTTAAAAAATGAATATAGAAAACAACAAAAGCATATGAATGCAAGTAAAAAGAAAAAGAGAAGATTGCACAAGTTCAACTATTAAAACAACATCAGTACCACCCCTCAATTGATGCAAACAATGATCAGCCTAACCTGGACGCAATACCAGCCAAAACACAATTAAATCATTGCAAGTACAACTAGTAAGTCACATGCAGTACAAAACACAAACCACTGCAAACAATGAATATAGAAAACAAAACAAGCATACGAATATAAGTAAAAAAAGATTGCACAAGTTCAACTATTAAAACAACATCAGTACCACCCTCAATTAATCAATACACTGACAAGCCTCACCTGGCCAGCATACCACCCCAAACACAAATTAAATCATTACAATTACAATTAGTAAGTCACATGCACAGCAAAACACATACCACTGCAAACAATGAATATAGGAAACAAAACAAGCATATGAAGGCAAGTAAAACAAAGAAAAGTTTGCACAAGTTCAACTATTAAAACAACATAAGTACCACAATCAAAATAGATGCAAAACAATGACCAGCCTCACCTGGCCAGCATACCAGCCCAAACACAATTAAATCATTGCAAGTACAACTAGCAAGACACATGCAGTACAAAACACATACCACTGCAAATTCATCTTCTGAATCAACTTCAATATCATCTTCTTCAGATGCAGAATCTTCAGCTTCAACACGAGCACGCTTCTTCACACCTTTGTTCACTTTTGCAGGATGAACTTTACGCTTCTTATTTTCTTTCAACAAAGACCGCTCTTGAAGAGGAGACGAAGAAGGCTTCTTATTTGTCAAACCTCGTGGACTCCGACGAACAGAGGAGCCACCAAGTTTGCTTGGACCAATTTTCACAGCAAAACTATCTGCATCATATTTGCTATTACCAGGTTGGGAAACAGCTTTCACACATGGACTACGCCTCTGTGTGCCATCAGGATTTCGATCTGACATCTTCCTCTTCAAAATAGCTTTCTTCTCCTTAACTCCATCACTATCAAACACTTGCGTCAAACGAGTTTGCATCAAGTTTGTCTTCACAGGCATGTCACTTCCATGAGATCCGACATGAACAGTTGAAAAACCTGCATCACCACCTTCGTCGCCTACACATTTAGGAGCTTGAGCAACATCAACATCACTTTCTGGCACACAGGCAGCCTTTTGACGCTGTTCCAATTCCTTTCTCTTCTGGAATTCATACTTCTTCTTTCTTATCCTTTCATCCTCGAGCTGTAACTGCATAGGAACATCCTCAGCTTGGGTAACAGGCTCAGTGCCATCAACACTTTGAGACTGAGTAACAGACAACTTCAAGCTGCCATCACCATCATCAACGTTAAGTGAATACATTCCATCATTAATATCTTTAACAACATCAGCAATGTCCTCTGGAACACCATGGCTGTCATTAACTGCATAAACCAATAACATAACCACGCACATAAAAAATTAAAACACAATTAACATTGCAGACACAAAAGATAAATAAAGCGCATTGCATCAGACACAAAACAAAACGGAACAACTGATGTAACTAAGCATATATATGTATTAAAGGCTGATAAAAATAGAGCAAATATAAGGGAAACACCAGCAACATTCGCAAGTTCTTCTAGAGGATTTGGTGTCTCAAAAATAACATTCACAAGATCTTGAAAGCGTTCTGATTTGTCAGAATCAGGAGGCACCGGCACTCCAACATCTGCAACAACATCATAATTAGCAAAAAAAAGTACGAGAACAATCAATCAGTTCAACTATGTGAACACTACAAGTTCACCGAATAAAACAAATATGAACCCACCACTTGCAGAACAAACTTCAGAAAACACAACTCTTTCAACACCATACTAGTTCTTCATTGACTACTACAACCTATTCAAATGCCAGGACAGCAGTTCAAAATACACATGGTGATAAGTACTACATCCTGTCTGCACGTTGCATCAACTGCCAAAACCATACACGCCATACAATCCAGGACAAAATTAACACATATCAAAATACATACAACTTATAAAGTCGATAAGACAACAACTGTACAACATAAAAACCAGATCTATTAAAACATCATCCAAAATACAGGGAAAATCACCTGCATTCAATTTGTCCAGACTGGATGATGTACCCATTGAGATCTACAGTCCTAAAATCGGCCGAACCAGATCTGCAAGACACATGAACAAAAATTAGGGATTTGAACTATTTCAGAAATGAAGCACGCCATACAAAAGCAAAACTCTTACCAGCAAACACAAAATCCGCCACGCAATCCAGTATCACTGCCACCAAACGCTCGTTCAACAGCAAAGGAACCCTAGCGAGTGCAGCCTGGGACAGCAAAGAGAACAAGAGATTAGAAATAGAGAGAAAATCTGAACATAAGAGGACGCAAGCAAAGGTAATGGCAGAGCAAAAAGAACAAAAAAGAGCACCCGGACCTCCACCCCTGGGGTTGAGCCCTCCGGCCGACGCTCCCGCGGCGAAACAGGAGTAACAACTCCCGCTCCGAGAAGAGAAGAAGAGGGGAACGAAGACAGAATCGATTTGGGGATGGGAGAGGAGCGGAACGGGGAAGATAGGAGGTTAAAAGGTGAGTGGGAGGGTTAAAAGATGACTGGGAGAAAACGGACGCCTAAAGCCCACAACCGTGGCGAAGCCCACTATCTCTAGCCAGTTACAAAAGATAATACCAAAAATCAAATACAAATAAAAAAATTAATATAGATGGTGAAAACAAACGGCTAAAGTACAAATAATAACTCACAACAGTACAAAAAAAATTATCAAAAAAGTACAAATGAAAAAACAATTCATAACGGTGATGTTTTTCCCCTAAAAATAAAGATAAGATAATGGGGCAAGTCATGTTACGAACTCGCCTCCGCATGCGACGCCGCGGCACGCCGCGTCGTCGCCTGCTATGGCTCGTTCCTGGCCCGACCCCCCCTCCCCCCGGCTCGGCCTCGCCCTAACGTGGCAGTGCACTCGTTTGACAGGCGCGGTGCGGTTATTCTGTTTCCCACCACACCACCCCACGCACCCACACCCCTAAGATAGATAATGGGGCAAAGTCCATAGAAGGAAGATGTGGCAGTACAACTATGCCCCTCGGTACGGTTCGGTGCGGGGGCAAGTCATGTTTCCCCCACGCACCCACACCCCTAAAGATAGAAAACGCGGTTATTCTGTTTCCCCACGCACCCACACCCCTAAGATAAGATAATGGGGCAAGTCATGTTACGGACTCGCCTCCGCATGCGACGCCGCGGCACGCCGCGTCGTCGTCTGCTACGGCTCGTTCCTGGCTCGGCCTCGCCGGGATGGGGGAGGGGGGCTCCCGACCCCCCTCCCCCCCCGGCTCGGCCTCGCGCTAACGCGGTAGTGCGCTCATTTGACAGGCGCAGTGCGGTTATTCTGTTTCCCCCCACCCCACCCCACGCACCCACACCCCTAAGATAGATAATGGGGCAAAGTCCATACAAGGAAGATGTGTTAGTACAACTATGCCCCTCAGTACGGTTCGATGCGGGGGCAAGTCATGCCACAGTACTATATTCAAACAAACAAAAAAAGAAAAAATTGACAGCACAAGGACAAAAAAGTACCAATCCAAGTTACTGGTGTAGTCAAGTACTAGATCCAAAAAAAAGTGGCGCATCATCGCCTGCTACGGCTCGTTCCTGGCTCGGCCTCGCCGGGATGGGGAAGGGGGGTCCCGACCCCCCTCCCCCCCCCCCGGCTCGGCCTCGCGCTAACACGGGAGTGCGCTCATTTGACAGGCGCAGTGCAGTTATTCTGTTTCCCCCCACCCCACCCCACGCACCCACACCCCTAAGATAGATAATGGGGCAAAGTCCATACAAGGAAGATGTGTCAGTACAACTATGCCCCTCAGTACGGTTCGGTGCGGGGGCAAGTCATGCCACAGTACTATATTCAAACAAACAAAAAAAAGAAAAAGAAAAAATTGACAGCACAAGGACAAAAAAGTACCAGTCCAAGTTACTGGTGTAGTCAAGTACTAGATCCAAAAAAACAAAAAAATTGACCGCCCAAGGACAGGCGCAGGCCCTGACAATGCTAGATACTTGAACTCGAGCCCGTGGGCGAATCCCTAGTAATCTGCATACCCGCAGGGCCTGCCGTCCAGGGCCCACAGGTCAAGAGAGAGAGAGTGAGCGTCGTGTATAAGTGCTCAGGTAAGTGTTCAGAGGAGTTCGACTCGTGAGCGTCGGCTGCACTTATAAACAAGTCTAGAGCCCCCTCGACTAGCGAGATGGGACTAAACACATAGCTCATGCGCACGCTGTGCTGCACAGCCGCGCGAGAGAAGCTATCCGGGCCAAATACAACGACCCAGGCCGATGGCCCAACAAAGTACTTCGCCCCATTACAAAAATCCAATAGATCACGCACGACAAAAAATAAAAAATAAAATAATTTAAAAAAACTCACAAGAAAAATCAGTTAATAAACAAAAATATTGTGAAAAAGTTCAAACACATCTTAATGGTAAGAAGTAAAAATATATATATATATAAGACTGTAAATAAAAATTTCAAAAACGAATTTACAAAAAAGTTCAACTACTACAATTCATAAGGTTCAAGTACAAAAATAAAAAGAAAGTACTGTGCAGCGAAGATTAAATTTTTTTATTTTATAAAATACCAAAACTATCATTATTTATCTATAAAAAAGAAAAAAATGTGCTCCAAAATTCATGTAAAAAAGTAAGAAAAAAATATTATACAACAAACAAATTTGATTGGTAATTGACACCCTAAAATAGAGCAGTACTATCATTAACAGAATGTAAGTTCAGCAAACTCAATAACAAAAAAGGGTTCTAAAAAATCATCAGCGTATAGCGCCGTCTCCGAGTTATGAACATGAAAAATATACCAGCCAAAACAAAGGATGCCCATCAGTTCAACTATAGAAAATGTTCCAGTACTAATATAAAGAATGTATAAATAAAACACTTATAATTGAGCAGAACAATAGGAAAAACATTACATAACTAGTTCCATACCATTCTGATAAAACCATACAATTCAACCATCTCACATGCAAATGTTTTAAAAGAAAAAATACTGCAACATAATTAACCATACACAAATCTCAAAGCCGGCGTCATTTGCCACATTTAAACCTACAGCACATAAATTCTGAACGTCAGAGAGTCGTCATCTCTCAAGAACATAACCATAACCACATCACCACCCTCAAATCCAGACACAGCCGCAAACTCCTTCCACCCAGTACTTAGGTTGATGCAACCATCAAAGTCGATGTGGTAGGCAACATCCATCAACTGATACCCATTCTTGTCTGAAGTCTCCATCTTCAGAACACTGGAACTAGGAGCAACAATCCTGATCCTGGGTGACATTTTCTGTAAATGGACATGGGAGTACAAAACAAAATGAACACCTGACATAACTAAATTTTTACACAGATATAGGAACGATTTGCATAACAAACTAAAATGGAAAAAATCTGAACCAAAACAATAACACAAAACTAACTAGACATGTGAACTGACTAAACTGAAAAATATACATATCAATACACCTACAGTAAAAACATCTATTCATAAACAGATCAGGGATTATACAAAAAATGGTTTAAACACTGTTAAGTAATGAACAAATACACACAGAAATACCTACTGTTAAAATCCAACAAAACCAAATTAAAAAAATATAGACAAGCTATTCATAAGACAAAACTGCAGATCCAGTCCATGGGTTTCGAACAGAAACCAACAAGAAAGTAGAAAAACAAAACGAATAGAAACACATACCCATGATTCCTTCAAGTCACCATCCGTCAGGCGACAAACATAGGGTGTACGAAACCCATGGTTGCCGTACAACAAACAAGAAAGTTGCCCACGCCGCTGAGTCTGAGTGAGCTCCAAACCAGACTCGTACACACAGCCGTCAGCTATGCACGCCATCTTTACCAGGCATATGCATGAACAATCCTCCATCGAACACACAGGAACAGAGAAAAAGGCAACGAAGAGAAGAGAGAGGAACCTAGATCTGATTCTGGAAGAATGAATAAAAGGGAGGGGGAAGACTTGGCCACACACCACACATAGATGGATAACGTTTATAGTCAGGGACACTCGCAGATTATAAAAATAATAAATAGGCAGATGGGCAGCCAGCTGGTAGGAAATAGTTATTACACAAGCCATCCAACATTTGACCGCAAATCAGTTCAACTTCAGAAAACCAAGCAGTTCAAAGGTGCACATGTCGAACATATGCAGACAAAACAACACATTCAGAGACAAAAACAAAGTTGAATTCATTTAGTCATTCGAACATCTGCTCCCTCACAACAAAAATCTTAAAAACATAATATTCACTACTTCAGTCATAACGATCAAAGAAACGACGTCATTTTGCCCTGGTGGATGGATGTGGAGCCGTGGCTGCTCTCGCCCTAGCCCAACTAATGATATGAATATGGTTCCTTCCCCTGCCCTCTGGGAAAAGAAGCTCCAATTCATTGGAGTTGCAAGTATCCATCACCTCACGCGCAAGTCGTCTGTTGAACTCTGCCTCCAGTTCCTCCTCGGCAGCACGTCGCGCCATCTGCCTGCGCCTGCGCCTCCTCCTCATCTGCTCCGCTACTACAGCCCTAACATCTATGGCATCCCGCTCCTCCTCTGTAACCTCTCCCAGCTCAGGATCCATCTCCCTTTTCTTTGGTTGCAGCTCGTAGAATGAAACTGACAGAGGGCTCGGGCTTTATAATCAAAGTGCAGAGCCATCGGTGCGGCTCCCATGTCAACACACAGTAACAAAACTTTGACACGGCAGCAGTCCAACTACACATATGGGCATCAATTCAAAACAACACTGAAAACACGCAACTTAATTACATAGTTTGACCAGATTACCCGAAATCGCAGCTTATAGTCAGCCGCCATACACAACCTCCGCCAACGACAAAACAACATGGGAATCCGGGGTAGAAACAACTCAAAAAAGCAAAATTGACAACGCAAATCTTTTCATACAGTCCTTATATCTCTCCCTGCAACACCAATTCGAAAGTAAAACAACAGAAAAAGAAGAACAGATTTCCATGGCGGGCGTGGAAAACGACCAAGAACACAAAAACTTGTAATCATAAATTACAGATGAAAAAAATCTCAAAAAACTATAACATACCGATAATTCTCACATCAAAAACGACAAACACGACGTAAATTGAGGCCCACGAACACCACAGTAAACACTGACGCCCAAAATCACGTCCGCCGCCAAAATGCCCACGCCGTCACCTCCGGTGACTATAGATCGCAAAACTCATCCAGCTGAGCGCGCGGACGTGCGGAACCCCTTACATGTCTCCTCTAGCAATGAATGGCCTGCAGCATCGCGCCGGGGAACGACCAGAAGCTCCACGTTGCATCCCCTGTTTCCGTCCTCGTGCACGCAGGAAGATCAGTTCTTGTTGAAAAACACGTCAGTCCAAACTGTGAACCACGTCAGTTCAAAAAGGGTAACAGAATAATATTCTGTTACGCGTAACAGAATAGCCCAGATGTATATATATACATATATATATATAGTGTTACTATTCATCACTCAGGGTGCAGAATAAGTTATTCTTCACCCAAGGTGATCTTACGATCATTTCATAATTAAATTACGTTTCGAATTCAAATAGATACATTCCTATTGATTCACTATGTAAAATTTGACATAAGAAAATAAAAATATAGGTCATAAGACAAGAAAATTTGCAGTTTATGTGTATTTTAGACTATGTTTTTTACGTTTGTAATTTTACATAACATAAAATATTTTTTACGGTGATTATATATTTTCTTACGGTCCTTTTTGCGTCGGAAATAAGACAAAACTTACGGAACGTAAAATTATGATGCATTGATGGTAAAGTAGAGGGGGTGAAGAATAACTATTCCTCACCCAGGGTGACGAATAGCGTGACCCTACTATATATATATTGTCATATGATTTCTTATGCTAAAGTAACAATTCATTCACAATTTCAAGTATGAATCAGAAACTTCATTGAAAACTAACAAACTATAATCTCAGTCATTGAAGCAATTGCAATTTATCATAACATCAGAAGGAGTCAATATAAGAGCTTTTCAGCAAGTCCACATACTCAACTATCATTTAGTCTTTCACAATTGCTAACACTCACGCAATATTTATGGGTATGAAGTTTTAATCGGACACAGGAAAGATAGTGGCTTATAGTTTTGCCTCCCAACCTTTTACCTCAAGGGTAATGTAAACAATAATAGTTCAGGAAAACTCACATCCAATTAGCGATATATATCAGGATCTTTCCAACACACAGTGCTTGCCAAAGGATAAAATGTAAAAAGGAAAGGTGAAAATCACCATGACTCTTGTATAAAGTATAAGACAAGGATAAAAGATAGGCCCTTCGCAGAGGGAAGCAGAGGTTGTCATGTGCTTTTATGGTTGGATGCACGAAATCTTAATGCAAAAGAACGTCACTTTATATTGCCACTTGTGATATGGACCTTTATTATGCAGTCCGTCGCTTTTATTTCTTCCACATCACAAGATCGTATAAAGCTTATTTTCTCCACACGAATAAATCATACATATTTAGAGAGCAATTTTTATTGCTTGCAACAATGACAACTTACTTGAAGGATCTTACTCAATCCATAGGTAGATATGGTGGACTCTCATGGCAAAAATGGGTTTAAGGATATTTGGAAGCACAAGTAGTATCTCTACTTGGTGCAAAGAATTTGGCTAGCATGAGGGGGAAAGGCAAGCTCAACATGTTGGATGATCCAAGACAATATAATTTATTTCGGATGTAAGAAAACATAACACATTACGTTGTCTTCCTTGTCCAACCTCAACTTTTTATCATGTCATATTTTAATGAGTGCTCACAATCATAAAAAGATGTCCACGATAGTATATTTATATGTGAAAACCTCTCTTTCTTTATTACTTCCTATTAATTGCAACAATGACCAAAACTATGTTTGTCAACTCTCAACAACTTTTATTCATCATACTCTCTATATGTGAAGTCATTACTCTACATAAGATCCATATGATCTCTTTATTTCTTTTTATTCTTTCTCTTCTCTTTTCTTTGTATTCCCTCGAGATCATGGCAAGATAATCAGGCCCTTGACTCATAACTAATCTTTATTATATATAGCTCACGGACTCGATTACATAGAAGGATCATAAAGCAAGACTCAAAACTAGATCATACTAAAACTTTATTCTACTAGATCAAGATATAACCAAAAGGATCGAAATAAGAAAAACGGTAAGATAAAAGTGTGATGGGATACAATACCAGGGCACTCCCCCAAGCTTGCAGTTGCCAAGGGGAGTGCCCACACCCATGTGTTTATGTCTCTTTCTTCGGGGGTGGTGATGTGATATTCTTGGCGATTATGCCCCTCAGGATACGTTTCTCTTCCTCGAGCTTATTGACTTGCTGCTTGAGGTCCATTATTTTCTTACGGAGCTTGCCCATGACGACTAAAGCTCCTTTCACCCAAGGATGTTGCATAGCTGTGGGAGAACAAGTAACACTCTTTTTCATATTTTCATAAGAAAGAAATCTAATGTTGGAAGGGATGAGCGAGTTTGGAGTAGCTGAGCTCTGTAGTTCCCCCATCGTGAATCCGGCTCGGAAACGAGAAGTAACTTCTTGATCCTCATCCATGGCATCTATCCTTTTCAAGTCGGCCTCCATCTCTTCCTCAGTTGATGGCCCAAAGTGGTCAGCATCGCTGTTTGCTTTTGGCCCCGGTATCGGATGAGACACCCGACTCTCCCCAACTGACTCTTGAGAAGACATCTTGCTCTAGATCTGCTACAGAAATAGCTCAAAACAAAAACAGAGGATATTTGCGTGGTACGGTGGTCAAAACCTTCGGGACATTATATAATGAATTTTTACCGACCAAAAGAAGTATCGCACAGGAAAACGGAGTCCGGAGAGCACACGAGGTGCCCACGAGGCAGGGGCGTGCCCAGGGGGTAGGGCGCGCCCTCCACCCTCGTGGAAGCCTCGTGTCCTTCCCGGACTGCTTCTTATTTTCCTATTTTCTTAAATATTACAAAATGGAGAAAAACTGCTATTAGAACTATTTTGGAGTCGGTTTACTTACCGTACCACATACCTCTTTCTTTTCGGAGTCTGAAACGTTCTGGAAAGTGTCCCTTATGTATTCCTCCGGGGTTACGGTTTCAATAACATTAGTTTCAACATTTATGGGATTACCTGAGATATAATGTTTGATTCTTTGACCGTTCACCACCCTCGGATTTGTGCCTTCAAAGTTGTTAACTTTTATGGCACCGAAACGATAGACCTCCTCGATGACGTAAGGACCTTCCATTTAGAGAGGAGTTTTCCTGCAAAAAATCTTAAACAAGAGTTGTATAACAATACATAATCACCTACATTACACTCACGTTTTTGTATCCTTTTGTCATGCCATCTTTTAACTTTTTCTTTAAACAGTTTGGCATTCTCATAGGCCTGGGTTCTCCATTCATCAAGTGAGCTAATGTCAAATAGTCTCTTCTCACCGGCAAGTTTGAAGTCATAGTTGAGTGATACGTCTCCAACGTATCTATAATTTTTGATTGCTCCATGCTATATTATCTACTGTTTTGGACTATATTGGGCTTTATTTTCCACTTTTATATTATTTTTGGGACTAACCTATTAAAACGGAGGCCCAGCCCAGAATTGATGTTTTTTACCTATTTCAGTGTTTCGAAGAAATAGAATATCAAACGGAGTCCAAACGGAATGAAACTTTCGGGAACGCGATTTTCTCACCGAACGTGATCGAGGAGACTTGGACCCTACGCCAAGGCATCAGAGAGGCGGTCACAAGGGTGGGGGCGCCCCCCCCCTAGAGGGCGCCCCCCTGCCTCGTGGGCCCCTCGAAGCTCCACTGACGTACTTCTTCCTCCTATATATACCTACGTACCCCCAAACGATCAGAACAGGAGCCAAAACCTAATTCCACCGCCGCAACTTTCTGTATCCATGAGATCCCATCTTGGGGCCTGTTCTGGAGCTCCGCTGGAGAGGGCCGTCATCACGGAGGGCTTCTACATCATCATAGCCTCTCCGATGAAGTGTGAGTAGTTTACCTCAGACCTTCGGGTCCATAGTTAGTAGCTAGATGGCTTCTTCTCTCTTTTTGGATCTCAATACAAAGTTCTCTCCCTCTCTTGTGGAGATCTATTCGATGTAATCTTGTTTTTGCGGTGTGTTTGTTGAGACCGATGAATTGTGGGTTTATGATCAAGTCTATCTATGAATAATATTTGAATCTTCTCTGAATTCTTTTATATATGATTGGTTATCTTTGCAAGTCTCTTCGAATTATCCGTTTGGTTTGGCCAACTAGATTGGTAGTTCTTGCCATGGGAGAAGTGCTTAGCTTTGGGTTCGATCTTGCGGTGTCCTTTCCCAGTGACAGAAGGGGCAGCAAGGCACGTATTGTATCGTTGCCATCGAGGATAACAAGATGGGGTTTATTTCATATTGCATGAATTTATCTCTCTACATCATGTCATCTTGCTTAAAGCGTTACTCTGTTTTCAACTTAATACACTAGATGCATGTTGGATAGCGGTCGATGAGTGGAGTAATAGTAGTAGATGCAGAATCGTTTCGGTCTACTTGTCACGAACGTGATGCCTATATACATGATCATGCCTAGATATTCTCATAACTATGCTCAATTATGTCAATTGCTCAACAGTAATTTGTTCACCCACCATAGAATACTTATGCTCTTGAGAGAAGCCACTAGTGAAACCTATGGGCCCCGGGTCTATTCTCATCATATCAATCTCCGTCGCTTTAATCTTGTTTTGCTTTTTACTTTGCCTTTTACTTTTCACTTTGCATCTTTATACCAAAAATACCAAAATTAGTATATCTATAAGATCTCACTCCCGTGAGTGACCATGAAGGGATTGACAACCCCTAATCGCGTTGGTTGCGAGTAGCTATCGTTTTGTGCAGGTACGAGGGACTCGAGCGTGGCCTCCTACTGGATTGATACCTTGGTTATCAAAAACTAAGGGAAATATTTACGCTACTCTATTGCATCATCCCTTCCTCTTCGGGGAAATCCAACGCAAGCTCAAGAGGTAGCAAGAAGGATTTCTGACGCCGTTGCCGGGGAGTCTACGCAAAAAGTCAACATACCAAGTACCCATCACAATCCCTCTCTCTCGCATTACATTATTTTCCATTTGCCTCTACTTTTCCTCTCCCCCACTTCACCCTTGCCGTTTTATTCGCCCTCTCTCTCTCTATCCTCCCTCTATTTTCCGCTTGCCTTTTTGTTTGCTCGTGTGTTGGATTGCTTGTCTGTCGCGATGGCTCAAGATACTACCAAATTGTGTGACTTCACCAATACCAATAATAATGATTTCCTTAGCACTTTGATTGCTCCTCTTGCCAATACTGAATCTTGTGAAATCAATACTGCTTTGTTGAATCTTGTTATGAAAGATCAATTCGCCGGCCTTCCTAGTGAAGATGCCGCTACTCATCAGAATAGCTTCGTTGATTTATGTGATATGCAAAAGAAAAAAGATGTCGATAATGATGTCATTAAATTGAAGCTATTTCCTTTTTCGCTTAGAGATCGTGCTAAAGCTTGGTTTTCGTCTTTGCCTAAAAATAGTATTGATTCTTGGAACAAGTGCAAAGATGCTTTTATCTCTAAGTATTTCCCTCCCGCTAATATCATCTCTCTTAGAAACGATATTATGAATTTTAAGCAACTTGATCATGAACATGTTGCACAAGCTTGGGAGAGAATGAAATTAATGATACGTAATTGCCCTACTCATGGTTTGAATTTGTGGATGATTATACAAAAAATTTATGCCGGATTGAATTTTGCTTCTAGAAATCCTTTAGATTCGGCCGCGGGAGGCACTTTTATGGAAATCACTTTAGGAGATGCTACTAAACTCCTAGATAATATTATGGTTAATTATTCTCAATGGCATACTGAAAGATCTTCTAATAAAAAAGTGCATGCGATAGAAGAAATCAATGTTTTGAGTGGAAAGATGGATGAACTTATGAAATTATTTGCTACTAAGAGTGTTTTTTCTGATCCTAATGATATGCCTTTGTCTACTTTTATTGAGAATAACAATGAATCTATGGATGTGAATTTTGTTGGTAGGAATAATTTTGGTAACAACGCTTATAGAGGGAATTTTAATCCTAGGCCATATCCCAGTAATCCTTCTAATAATTATGGGAATTCCTACAAAAACTCTTATGGAAATTATAATAAGATGCCCTTTGAATTTGAGAATAGTGTTAAAGAGTTTATGAATTCACAAAAGAATTTTAATGCTTTGCTTGAAGAGAAATTGCTTAAAGTTGATGATTTGGCTAGGAACGTTGATAGAATTTCTCTTGAGGTTGATTCTTTAAAGCTTAGATCTATTCCTCCTAAGCATGATATCAATGAGTCTCTCAAAGCCATGATAATTTCCATTGATGAGTGCAAGGAAAGAACCACTAGGATGCGTGCTTCCAAAGATGCCTTTATTAAAGCGTGTTCTTCCAATTCCAATGAAAATCAAGATGAAGATCTAAAAGTTATTGATGTGTCTCCTATTAAATCTTTGTTTTGAAATATGAATCTTGATGAAACTGAATATGATCTTCCTTTACCTAGAAGGCGTTCTAAAAATTCAGAGTATTTAGATCTTTATGATGAAATTGATGAAAGTGGGATTGAAAGAAATAAAAATCTAGATGTTGCTAAACCTACTATATTGGATTTCAAGGAATTTAATTATGAAAGTTGCTCTTTAATTGATTGTATTTCCTTGTTGCAATCCGTGCTAGATTCTCCGCAGGCTTATAGTCAAAAGAAAGCCTTCACCGAACATATTGTTGATGCCTTGATGCAATCTTATGAAGAAAAACTTGAGTTGAAAGTTTCTATCCCTAGAAAACTCTATGATGAGTGGGAACCAACTATTAAAATTAAAATTAAAGATCATGAGTTTTATGCTTTGTGTGATTTGGGTGCTAGTGTCTCTACTATTCCCAAGACTTTATGTGATTTGCTAGATTTCCATAATTTTGATGATTGCTCTCTAAACTTGCATCTTGCGGATTCTACTATTAAGAAACCTATGGGAAGGATTAATGATATTCTTATTGTTGCAAATAGGAATTATGTGCCCGTTGATTTCATTGTTCTTGATATAGATTGCAATCCTTCTTGCCCTATTATTCTTGGTAGACCTTTCCTTAGAACGGTTGGTGCGATTATTGATATGAAGGAAGGGAATATTAGATTCCAATTTCCATTAAAAAAGGGCATGGAACACTTTCCTAGAAATAAAATAAAATTGCCATATGAAACTATCACGAGAGCCACTTATGGATTGCCTACTAAAGATGGCAATACCTAGTTCTATCCTCGCTTTTATGCCTAGCTAGGGGCGTTAAACGATAGCGCTTGTTGGGAGGCAACCCAATTTTATTTTTATTCCTTGATTTTTTTCTCCTGTTTAGTAATAAATAAATTATCTAGCCTCTGTTTTGGTTGTGTTTTTTGTGTTTAATTGGTGTTTGTGCCAAGTAGAACCGTTAGGAAGACTTGGGGAAAGTCTTGTTGAACTTGCTGTAAAAAACAGAAACTTTAGCGCTCACGAGAACTGCTGTCATTTTTATTTGAAGAGTGATATTTAGTTAATTATTTTTTCAGATGATTAATAGATAAATTACTAACGTCCATAAATTTATTTTAGAATTTTTGGGGTTCCATATATTGCGCTAGCTACAGATTACTACAGACTGTTCTGTTTTTGACAGATTCTATTTTTCGTGTGTTGTTTGCTTATTTTGATGAATCTATGGTTAGTAAAATAGTTTATAATCCATAGAGAAGTTGGAATACAGTAGGTTTAACACCCATATAAATAAAGAATGATTTCATTACAGTACTTTGAAGTGGTCTTTTGGTTTCTTTCGCTAACGGAGCTCACGAGTTTTCTACTTTAAGTTTTGTGTTGTGAAGTTTTCAAGTTTTGGGTGAATTTTTTTGATGGATTATGGAACAAGGAGTGGCAAGAGCCTAAGCTTGGTTATGCCCATGGCACCCCCAATATAATCCAAGGACACCAAAAATTCAAAGCTTGGGGATGCCCCGGAAGGCATCCCCTCTTTCGTCCACTTCCATCGGTAATTTACTTGGAGCTATATTTTTATTCACCAACATGATATGTGTTTTGCTTGGAGCGTCTTGTATTATTTGTGTCTTTGTGTTTTAGTATGCCACAATCATCCTTGCTGTACACACCTTTTGAGAGATCCATACACGAAGTAAAATTTGATAGAATACTCTATGTGCTTCACTTATACCTTTTGAGCTATGTAGTTTTGCTCTATGTGCTTCACTTATACCTTTGAGCATTGTAATTTTGCTCTATGTGCTTCACTTAGATCTTTTAGAGAACGGTGGTGGATTTGTTTTAAATAAACTATTGATCTCTCATGCTTCACTTAAATTATTTTGAGAGTCTCTTAATAGCATGGTAATTTGCTTAATAATAATATGCTTGGTATTCAAGATTTGTGAAACTTTCTTTTGAGTGTGTTGAATACTAAGAAAAGATTGAAGCATGATAATTGTTTTGAGATATGGAGGTGATAATATTAGAGTCATGCTAGTTGAGTAGTTGTGAATTTAAAGAATACTTGTGTTAAAGTTTGTGATTCCCGTAGCATGCACGTATGGTGAACCGTTATGTGATGAAGTTGGAGCATGATTTATTTATTGATTGTCTTCCTTATGAGTGGCGGTCGGGGACGAGCGACGGTCTTTTCCTACCAATCTATCCCTCTAGGAGCATGTGCGTAATACTTTTCTTTGATAACTTCTAGATTTTTGCAATAAGTATATGAGTTCTTTATGACTAATGTTGAGTCCATGGATTATACGCACTCTCACCCTTCCACCCTTCCTAGCCTCTCTAATACCGCGCACCTTTCGTCGGTATCATACACCCACCATATACCTTCCTCAAAACAGCCACCATACCTACCTATCATGGCATTTCCATAGCCATTCCGAGATATATTGCCATGCAACTTTCCACCGTTCGGTTCATGACACATTCATCATTGTCATATTGCATATCCCGGTACACCGCCAGAGGCATTCATATAGAGTCATATTTTGTTTTAAGTATCGAGTTGTAATTGTTGAGTTGTAAGAAAAATAGAAGTGTGATGATCATCATTATTAGAGCATTGTCCCAAGTGAGGAAAGAATGATGGAGACTATGATTCCCCCACAAGTCGGGATGAGACTCCGTACAAAAAAAAGAGGCCAAAGAAGCCCAAATAAAAAGAGGCCATAAAAAAAGAGAAAAGGCCCAAATATATAAAAAATGAGAGAAAAAGAGAGAAGGGACAATGTTACTATCCTTTTACCACACTTGTGCTTCAAAGTAGCACCATGATCTTCATAGTAGAGAGTCTCTCATGTTATGTCACTTTCATATACTAGTGGGAATCTTTCATTATAGAACTTGGCTTGTATATTCCAATGATGGGCTTCCTCAAATTGCCCTAGGTCTTCATGAGCAAGCAAGTTGGATGCACACCCACTTAGTTTCTTTTTGAGCTTTCATATACTTATAGCTCTAGTGCATCCGTTGCATGGCAATCCCTACTCACTCACATTGATATCTATTGATGGGCATCTCCATAGCCCGTTGATACGCCTAGTTGATGTGAGACTATCTTCTCCTTTTTGTCTTCTCCACAACCACCATTCTATTCCACCTATAGTGCTATATCCATGGCTCACGCTCATGTATTGCGTGAAGATTGAAAAAGTTTTGAAAAAGTTAGAGTATGAAACAATTGCTTGGCTTCTCATCGGGGTTGTGCATGATTTAAATACTTTGTGTGGTGAAAATAGAGCATAGCCAGACTATATGATTTTGTAGGGATAACTTTCTTTGGCCATGATATTTTGAGAAGACATAATTGCTTTGTTAGTATGCTTGAAGTACTATTATTTTTATGTCAATATGAACTTTTGTCTTGAATCTTTTGAATCTGAATATTCCTATCACAATTAAGAAGATTTGCATTGAAATTATGCCAAGTAGCACTCCGCATCAAAAATTCTCTTTTTATCATTTACCTACTCGAGGACGAGCAAGAATTAAGCTTGGGGATGCCTGATACGTCTCCAACGTATCTATAATTTTTGATTGCTCCATGCTATATTATCTACTATTTTGGACTATATTGGGCTTTATTTTCCACTTTTACATTATTTTTGGGACTAACCTATTAAACCGGAGGCCCAGTATTGCTGTTTTTTTGCCTATTTCAGTGTTTCGAAGAAACGGAATATCAAACGGAGTCCAAACGGAATGAAACCTTCGGGAACGTGATTTTCTCACCGAACGTGATCCAGGAGACTTGGACCCTACGCCAAGGCATCAGAGAGGCGGTCACGAGGGTGGGCCCCCCCTAGGGCGCGCCCCCTGCCTCGTGGTCCCCTCGGAGCTCGACCGACGTACTTCTTCCTCCTATATATACCTATGTACCTCCAAACGATCAAAACAGGAGCCAAAAACATAATTTCACCACCGCAACTTTCTGTATCCACGAGATCCCATCTTGGAGCCTGTTCCGGAGCTCCGCTGGAGAGGGCCGTCATCACGGAGGGCTTCTACATCATCATAGCCTCTCCGATGAAGTGTGAGTAGTTTACCTCAGACCTTCGGTTCCATAGTTAGTAGCTAGATGGCTTCTTCTCTCTTTTTGGATCTCAATACAAAGTTCTCCCCCTCTCTTGTGGAGATCTATTCGATGCAATCTTATTTTTGCGGTGTGTTTGTTGAGGCCGATGAATTGTGGGTTTATGATCAAGTCTATCTATGAATAATATTTGAATCTTCTCTGAATTCTTTTATGTATGATTGGTTATCTTTGCAAGTCTCTTCAAATTATCCGTTTGGTTTGGCCAACTAGATTGGTAGTTCTTGCCATGGGAGAAGTGCTTAGCTTTGGGTTCGATCTTGCGGTGTCCTTTCCCAGTGACAGAAGGGGCAACAAGGCACGTATTGTATCGTTGACATCGAGGATAACAAGATGGGGTTTATTTCATATTGCATGAATTTATCTCTCTACATCATGTCATCTTGCTTAAAGCGTTGCTCTAGTTTTAACTTAATACTCTAGATGCATGCTGGATAGCGGTCGATGAGTGGAGTAATAGTAGTAGATGCAGAATCGTTTCGGTCTACTTGTCACGGACGTGATGCCTATATACATGATCATGCCTAGATATTCTCATAACTATGCTCAATTATGTCAATTGCTCAACAGTAATTTGTTCACCCACCGTAGAATACTTATTCTCTTGAGAGAAGTAACTAGTGAAACCTATGGCCCCCGGGTCTATTCTCATCATATCAATCTCCATCGCTTTAATCTTGTTTTGCTTTTTACTTTGCCTTTTACTTTTCACTTTGCATCTTTATACCAAAAATACCAAAAATATTATATCTATCAGATCTCACTCTCGTAAGTGACTGTGAAGGGATTGACAACCCCTAATCGCGTTGGTTGCGAGTAGCTATCATTTTGTGTAGGTACGAGGGACTTGAGCGTGGCCTCCTAGTGGATTGATACCTTGGTTCTCAAAAACTGAGGGAAATACTTACGCTACTCTGCTGCATCATCCCTTCCTCTTCGGGGAAATCAAACGCAAGCTCAAGAGGTAGCATTGAGCTCTTTAATGGCACAATATGCCTTATGTTCTAGTTCGAGAGGTAAGTGACAAGCTTTTCCATAAACCATTTTATATGGAGACATACCCATAGGATTTTTATATGCAGTTCTATAGGCCCATAATGCATCATCAAGTTTCTTTAACCAATTCTTTCTAGATCTATTAACAGTCTTTTGAAAAATTAATTTAAGCTCTCTATTACTCAATTCTACTTGACCACTAGACTATGGGTGATACGGAGATGCAATTCTATGATTAACATCATACTTAGCAAGCATTTTACGAAAAGCACCATGAATAAAATGTGAACCACCATCAGTCATTAAGTATCTAGGGACTCCAAACCTCGGAAAAATAACTTCTTTAAGCGTCTTAATAGAGGTGTTATGATCAGCACTACTAGTTGGAATAGCTTCTACCCACTTAGTAATGTAATCAACAGCAACTAAAATATGTGTATACCCATTAGAGGAAGGAAACGGTCCCATATAATCAAAGCCCCAAACATCAAATGGTTCAATAACAAGTGAACAATTCATAGGCATTTCTTGACGTCTACTAATATTGCCAATTCTTTGAGATTCATCACAAGACAAGACAAACTTACGGGCATCTTTAAAAAGAGTAGGTCAATAAAAACTGGATTGCAATACCTTATGTGCAGTTCTATCTCCAGCGTGGTGTCCTCCATAAGCCTTGGAGTGACACTTGAATAGGATCTGTTCTTGTTCATGCTCAGGTACACAACGTCTAATAACACCATCTACTCCTTCTTTATAAAGGTGTGGGTCATCCCAGAAGTAATGTCTTAAATCATAGAAAAACTTTTTCTTTTGCTAGTATGTGAAACTAGGTGGTATAAATTTAGCAACAATGTAATTAGCATAATCAGCATACCATGGAGCAGTACGAGAAGCATTTATGACAGCTAATTGTTCATCGGGAAAGCTATCATCAATAGGTGGGTCATCAAGAACATTCTCTAACCTAGACAAATTGTCTGCAACGGGGTTCTCAGCTCCCTTTCTATCGATAATATGCAAATCAAATTCTTGTAGCAAGAGAACCCATCTAATAAGTCTAGGTTTAGCATCTTTCTTTTCCATAAGATATTTAATAGTAGCATGATCAGTGTGAATAGTTACTTTAGAATCAACAATATAAGGTCTGAACTTATCACAAGCAAATACAACTGCTAAAATTCTTTTTCAGTAGTAGCATATTTCTTTGGGCACTGTCTAGAGTTTTACTAGCATATTGGATAACATTTAATTTTTTATCAACTCTTTGTCCTAGAATAGCACCTACAGCATAATCACTAGCATCACACATAATTCAAATGGTAAATTCCAATCAGGAGGCTGAACAATGGGTGCAGAAATCAAGGCTTTCTTAACTATTTCAAATGCTTCTACACAATCATCATCAAAGACAAAAGGAACATCTTTTTGTAAGAGATTAGTCAAAGGCCTGGAAATTTTTGAGAAGTCTTTAATGTACCTCCTATAGAAACTGGCATGACCAAGGAAACTTCTTATACCTTTAATGTCCTTAGGACACGCCATCTTTTCAATAGAATCAACATTAGCTTTATCAACTTCAATACCTCTTTTAGAAATTTTATGCCCTAAGACAATACCTTCATTAACCATAAAGTGGCACTTCTCCCAATTCAAGACAAGATTAGTTTCTTCACATCTCTGCAAAACTCGATCAAGGTTGCTTAAGCAATCATCAAAAGAAGTTCCATATACGGAGAAATCACCCATGAAAACCTCAACAATCTTTTCACAAAAGTTAGAGAATATAGCAGTCATACATCTATGAAAAGTAGCAGGTGCATTACATAAACCAAAAGGCATACGTCTATAAGCAAAAGTACCAAAAGGGCATGTAAAAGTAGTCTTTGATTGATCTTTAGCCGACATAGGTATTTGAGAGAAACCAGAATAACCATCTAGAAAGCAGTAATGTGTATGTTTGGATAATCTTTCTAGCATTTGATCAATAAAAGGTAAAGGGTAATGATCTTTCTTAGCAGCCTTATTTAATTTGTGGAAATCAGTTACCATTCTATAACCTGTAACAATTCTTTGTGGGATCAATTCATCTTTATCATTAGGAACAACAGTAATACCTCCCTTCTTAGGGACACAATGGACATGACTTACCCACTGACTATCAGCTATGGGATAAATTATACCTCCCTCCAGAAGCTTTAGTATTTCTTTTCTTACCACTTCTTTCATCTTAGGAACCGTCGTTGGTGATCAACAACCAGTTTCGTGTCTTTCTCCAATTTTATTTTGTGCTGGCATAGAGTGGGACTAATGCCCTTAAGATCATCAATAGTATATCCAATAGCAGCATGGTGCTTCTTTAGAGTTTTCAATAGTTTCTTTTCTTCATGCTCTGAAAGGTTAGCACTTATAATAACAGGATATATCTTCTTTTCATCAAGATAAGCATATTTAAGAGTATTAGGTAATGGTTTAAGCTCAAACACGGGATCACCCTTGGGTGGAGGAGGATCCCCTAGAATTTCAACAGGCAAGTTGTGTTTCAAAATAGGTCCCTGTTTAAAGAATACTTCATCTATTTCCCTTCTTTCATTCATAAACATATCATTTTCATGGTCGAGCAAATATTGTTCTAAAGGATCATTAGGAGGCATGACAATAGAAGCAAGACTAATAATTTCATCTTTACTATGCAATTCTTTATCATGGGGTTGTCTACGAAATTTAGCAAAATTAAACTCATGAGACATATCCCCCAAACCAATAGTAACAACATCCTTTTTGCAGTCTATCTTAGCATTAACAGTATTCAAGAAGGGTCTACCAAATATAATAGGACAAAAGTCATCTTGTGGGGAACCATGAACAATAAAATCAGCAGGATATTTAACTTTCCCACACAAGACTTCAACATCTCTAACAATCCCAATCGGTGAAATAGTATCTCTATTGGCAAGATTAATTGTAACATCTATCTCTTCAATCTCATCAGGTGCAATATCATGCATAATTTCTTTGTATAAGGAATGAGGTATTGCACTTGCACTAGCACCCATATCACATAAGCCATGATAGCAATGATCTCCTATTTTAACGGAAATAACAGGCATGCCTACAACAGGTCTATGTTTATTTTTATTGTCAGGTGTAGCAATTCTAGCAGCTTCATCACAGAAGTAAATAACATACCCATCGATATTATCGGCCAAGAGATCTTTAACCATAGCAATACTAGGTTCAACTTTAATTTGCTCAGGTGGTGCAGGTGTTCTAGTGTTACTCTTACGAACCACAGTTGAAGCTTTAGCATGATCCTTTATTCTAACCGGGAAAGGTGGTTTCTCAATATATGAACAACAGGATCAACATTATAAGTGATAGTCTTTTCTTCAACTTTAATAGGTGCAACTACTTTTACTTCAATGCGAGGATTATATTTAAACCACTTCTCCTTAGGGAGATCAACATGGGTAGCAAAGGATTCACAGAAAGAAGCTACTATCTCAGAGTCAAGTCCATATTTAGTGCTAAATTCATGGAAAACATCGGTGTCCATAAAAGATTTAACACAATCAAACTTAGGTGTTATACCTGACTCCTTACCTTTGTCGAGATCCCAATCTTCAGAGTTGCATTTAATTCTTTCCAATAAATCCCATTTGAATTCAATAGTATTCGTCATAAAAGAGCCAGTACAAGAAGTATCGAGCATGGAGCGATTATTGAGAGAAAGCCGAGCATAAATTTTTTTAATAATAATTTCTCCTGAGAGCTCATGATTGGGGCATGAATATAACATTGACTTAAGCCTCCCCCAATCTTGAGCATGCTTTCTCCTTCGCGAGGCCAAAAATTATATATATAATTACGATCACGATGAACCAGATGCATAGGATAAAACTTCTGATGAAATTCCAATTTCAATCGGTTGTAGTTCCATGATCCCATATCATTACATAGCCTAAACCATGTCAATGCCTTTACCTTCAAAGATAAAGGGAAGACCCTCTTCTTGATAACATCCTCGGGCATACCTGCAAGCTTAAATAATCCACAAACTTCATCCACATAGATTAGGTGCAAATCGGGATGTAATGTTCCATCACCTGTGAAAGGATTAGCTAGCAGTTTCTCTATCATACCCGAAGGAATTTCAAAGTAAACATTTTTAGTAGGTTCAGTAGGTTGAGGATCAACTCTTTGCTCTACTGGTCGGGGTGAAGATACCCCGAACAAGCCCCTCAAAGGATTATGTTCCATAGTAACAAGTGACAGTAAATTTCAGCACACTATATAAATTTTTCCTTACCAAATTCCACCTACCAAAGGCACTTCACTCCCCTGCAACGGTGCCAAAAAAGAGTCTTGATGACCCACAAGTATAGGGGATCTATGTAGTCCTTTCAATAAGTAAGAGTATCGAACCCAATGAGGAGTAGAAGGAAATGATAAGCAGTTTTCAGTAAGGTATTCTCTGCAAGCACTGAAATTATCGGTAACAGGTAGTTTTGTGATAAGGTAATCTATAACGGGTAACAAGTAATAAAAGTAAATAAGGCGCAGCAAGATGGCCCAATCCTTTTTGTAGCAAAGGACAAGCCTGGACAAACTCTTATATAAAGGAAAGCGCTCCCGAGGACACATGGGAATTATCGTCAAGCTAGTTTTCATCATGTTCATATGATTTGTGTTAGGTACTTTGATAATTTGATATGTGGGTGGACCGGTGCTTGGGTACTGCCCTTCCTTGGACAAGCATACCATTTATGATTAACCCCTCTTGCAAGCATCCACAACTACAAAAGAAGTATTAAGGTAAACTTAACCATAGCATGAAGCATATGGATCCAAATTAGCCCCTTACGAAGCAACTCATAAACTAGGGTTTAAGCTTCTCTCACTCTAGCAACCCATCATCTACTTATTACTTCCCAATGCCTTCACCTAGGCCCAAACAATGGTGAAGTGTCATGTAGTCGACGTTCACATGACACCACTAGAGGAGAGACAACATACATCTCATCAAAATATCGAACGAATACCAAATTGTCAGGACCCCGATTCCAAGTCACATCGATCTAGCCGGTAACACCTCATATCACTTTGTGGCCTCACGCACAGTATTCCCACGGGTGTCGCCTTACCATGGCCCGGGACCGTTTGCGCCTTTTGGCTCACGTATATGATAGTGTCGCTAGCATCCATATGACAGAGAACCCGGGCCGACATGACTAGTCGTGAACCCAAAGTGGCACTAACTTACGGGGACATGCATACATGAATCAACATCGAGCATGTCGGTCAGCAGCGTGCGAATCCGGGCTGTAGCACTGGGCTAACAGGACTTCGGTGAACCGAGCTGTAGCAGGCTAGGCAGGACTCCGGATGTCACCGCGTGACATTTCCCGAAAGGACAGACATAGGAACGAAGTGAATCACATGCCGGCCAGTCAAGTGTCTTGAGCAGTAGTGCTGGGCTAGCAGGACTCCGGTGAACCGGGCTGTAGCGGACTACTATGGCTCATGGAAGCACTAGACTACATTTCCGCATAAGAGAGGCTGCCAAGGATAAACAACTAGATTGTCGGATCCCACACATACCAAGCATTTCAATCATACACACAATATGCTCAATATGTGTAAATACAACATGGCATCACAACATAACTCTACGACTCAAGTATTTATTCATTAGGCTCCGAGGAGCGAGATATTAAAAACATGGGTCTCATGACCCAACATACAGAGCATACAAGCAACAAGCACATGCAGAAGCTTAACTTTTCTGAGTACAGACAACTACAAATGAAAAAGGTTGAGAAGCCTGACTATCTACAAGACCCTCCCAAGGGTACAAGATCGTAGCTGAGGTAACAAGCTAAACGTCGAAGTCCACGTGGAACTACTAGCAAGACTGAAATCTCTCTGCAAAAACATAAATTAAGCAAACGTGAGTACAAATGTACCCAGCAAGACTTACATCAGAACTAACTACATATGCATCAGTATCAATAAAGGGGTGGTGGAGTTTAACTGCAGCAAGCCAGCTTTGACTCGGTGGCTATCTTGAACTACGACTTCAAGTAACTCTTTTGAGGTGGCGCACACAAGTCCACATATTCACCATATCAATACTCCACTATGTATCCGCTCCCGTCTCCCTATGAGAAGGCCATCCATAGCACTCACGCTTATCTTGCGCATTTTAGAGTATCCACTTTCACTTGTCTATGAACTATGCAAGGGGTCCAAGTTTCCATATCCGAGGAATCCGGCTATTCGAATAGATAATGATAACCCTGCAGGGGTGTACTTCTTCACACATGCTCTCGCCACTTATCGCCATGTACACGTCATGTACCTCGGCAACCTTCAAGCGGAAGCCGGGCGAGGGAGTCGGCCACGACCTGACTAACCAACAAGTCTCTAGTCCAGGTTTATCGCCTATTTGGGTTCCATCCGCAAGGAGATCCGGCCGGGGTGTCGCTCACGGCCCCAAATGATGTGAGCGGGGTTCCCAAGCCCACCATCCGGGTGCCACTTGGTACACCGTGCCACTGTGCCTAGTCTGTCCCAAGCCCACCTGTACCGGGTGCCACTTGGTAGACTACTAACACTACCTACAAACACCAGAAACTAGTTGCAACTCCTGGACAGAGATCAGGTTGATTAATAAGTCGAGAGGGGCACTTAAGCATTCCAATGTGTGGTAGTAGCTGTTCATGGATCACAAACACAGAACTCAGTTCCTAAGGACGGCTGCAATGAGACAACCCACCATGTACTCCTACATGGCCTCTCACCGCTACCTTTACCAAATTGTGTTCACACACTTAGCTCTCAACAGTAGGACATGTTCACCACATTCCAATTCATCCCCGCTGAATCAGACCTGACTCAACCCTAAGTAGTAGCAGGCATGATAAACAAACATGAATGAGTAGGCACATAAGGGCTCAAACAACTCCTACTCATGCTAGTGGGTTTCATCTATTTACTGTGGCAATGACAGGTCATGCAGAGGAAAGGGGTTCAGCTACCGCAGCATGTAACAGTTGAAACGTTGTTGTCCTAATGCAGTAAAAGAGAGCAGGAGCGAAAGAGTGGGATTGTATCAGAATGAACAAGGGGGTTTTGCTTGCCTGGCACTTCTGAAGATAACATTGAGTCTTCATCAGTGTCAACGGTCACAGCGTCGGAGCAGCGTCTACCGAGAGGGGACAATTACCGGCAAACAAGGAAGAGCACAATCAATGCAATGCACAATATGATGCATGATCATGACATGGCAATAAGATGTGGTTTGAGCTAATGCAACTAGCAACAGGTTAAATGAAGTTGGTTTGAACCTAGGTTCAAATTCAAACTCCATATGTGAAGGTTTAAATGCCATTATAAGATTTGGCCTAAACAGCAGCCATAAGTTGTTCTATCATGCATGAAAATGGTACAGATGGATAGATTGGATTTTTCTGATCATTTTTCATATATAAATTATTTCATTCTGAGTTATGGATGAATTTATATGAATTTTTGAAGTTTATACTATTTTCTGGAATTTCCTGAGTATGAATAAATCTAGAAAAACCTATTACTGCGTCAGCATTGCATCATGCTGACCTCAGCAGGTCAACAGGCGCCGTCCAGGTCAAACCTGACCAGTGGGGACCACTGGTCAGTGACACATCTAACTAACAGCGTTAGTTAGTGTTAGATCAAGCACTAATCTAGGTTAATTAGCTCTAAGTAAACCTAACTAAGAATTAACAGGGGCGGGCCCATGCATCAGTGACCCTGGGGGGTCAAACAAGGGTCAAACCCGGGTCAACTCGCTGGAGTTGACCCGTGGCTCGTCACCGGCGGAGCCAGAGACGCCGGAGGGCGCCGGGTTTCGCCCTCCGGCGACCAAAAGAGCGGCGGAGGGGCTCAACGAGACGCCCAGGCTCGCGCGCATCCACTGTGGCCAGCGGCGGCAGCTGGGGTGCACTACAACGACAGCGGCGATGGCAACTGCGGTGGCCGGAGCTACGGGTTCAAGCAGGGCGAGGCCACAGAGGACGGGAGGGCTGGCTAAGGGGCTCACTGAGCTCCTGAAGATGCTAGGAGCACGGTGCCGTGCTCGGTTTCGAGCCTCAGTGGCTGCAGTGACGGCGGCGGCATCGCCGGTGGCGTGGAATTCTCGGCCAAGACGGGGCTATGGCCTAGAGGTCGAAAGCGACCAGGGGAGAAGGGGGAGACGACTCAGGGGCTCATCGTGAGTCCGTTTGGAGGGTCAGTGGGCTCGAGGGCTGCCGGAGTGCAGCGACAGCGAGGGGCTCGGGTGCCCGAGGTTGAAGATGACCACGATGACGATGAAGCAGGGCCTCCTGGCGTCTAGTAGCACGATTGGGAGGACTAGGAGGTTCTGGCGGTTCTTCTGGACTCGGCGGAAGGGTGAGGGGTGCCTGGTGGCCGCGGTGGTGCCCGTCGGCGGCGGCGGGTGTGTTCGGTGGTGCTGCGCGGAGAAAGCAGAGGAGGGGAAGAGGTCCAGGGGGAGAGGGAAGAAGTGTAGGGGGGTGCCAGGCGTCTCCAGGCGAGCAGCTGGACTTGCAGGGACGCTGTCAGCGCAAAGCAGGAGGTGGAGGCCTCCCAGCACGCGCGTGCGTCTTCGCCTCTACCTACTGGCAGAGGAAGACGACGAGCGAGGAGGTAAGTGGGCTGGGCCTAGCTGGGCCGGTCCTGTTGGGCCACCAGGTCAGTGGACCAGGTGAGTTCTGTTCTTTTTAATTTTCTGTTATGTTTCCCTTTTCATTTTATTTTTCCACTGTTTTCAAATTCAAAATAATTTCAAACAGTGTCAAAACATTCTGAGATATTTTATGTTACCTCTCTGGACTATTCCAAAAGTACATAAAACATTTCAAAGCATTTGAAAATATATTCATTATATATTATGAATATATCCCCAAATTCAAATAGATTATTGATTTAAATTCAGAGACCAAATAATTCCTTAAAAATGTTCCAGAATTTTGGTTTGATATATAACTCTTGCCAAAATTCACAAAACTATTTTTAGGGCATTTTGGATTCACAGAATGCAATTTAAAGGGTGCTTGCCCTTCTTTTAATCAGATTTCTGAGGTTTCAACAATCCTCAATTCAAGTTTCAGAAATTTAGACATGATGCAGGATGCTTATGAAACTAATTGCAATCAAATTCTAGGGCTGTGACACAAATTCACATGACTACTTATAGCAAGACTTCTCCCATGTCCTCAGGAACAAACGTAACTACACACAAATCATATTCATGTTCATAATCAGAGGGGTATTAATATGCATAAAGGATCTGAACATATGATCTTCCACCAAATAAACCAACTAGCATCAACTACAAGGAGTAATCAACACTACTAGTAAACCACAGGTATCAATCTGAGGTTTTGAGACAAAGATTGGATACAAGAGATGAACTAGGGTTTGAGATGAGATGGTGTTGGTGAAGATGTTGATGTAGATTGACCCCCTCCTGATGAGAGGATCGATGGTGATGACGATGGTGATGATTTCCCCCTCCCGGAGAGATGTTTCCCCGGCAGAACAGCTCCGCCGGAGCCCTAGATTGGTTCCGCCAAGGTTCCACCTTGTGGCGGCGGAGTTTTGTCCCGTAAGCTTGCTTACGATTTTTTCTCAGACGAAAGACTTCATATAGCAGAAGATGGGCATCGGAGGCCTGCCAGGGGACCCACAAGACAGGGGGCATGCCCCCCACCCTCGTGGCCAGGGTGTGGGCCCCCTCTGGTTAATTCTTTTGGCAGTATTTTTTATATATAACAAAACATGCTCCCCTGAAGTTTCAGGACTTTTGGAGTTGTGCAGAATAGGTCTCTAATATTTGCTCCTTTTCTAGCCCAAAATTCCAGTTGCCGGCATTCTCCGTCCTCATGTAAAGCTTATAAAATAAGAGAGAATAGGCATAAGTATTGTGACATTACGTGTAATAACAACCCATAATGCAATAAATATTGATATAAAAGCATGATGCAAAATGGACGTATCAACCTGTAGTGCACCTTTATAGCCACCCAGTTACGTTGTGACGTTTGGTACACCCAAAGCATTCCTACGGTATCCGGGAGTTGCACAATCTCATGGTCTAAGGAAATGATACTTGACATTAGAAAAGCTTTAGCAAACGAACTACACGATCTTGTGCTACGCTTAGGATTGGGTCTTGTCCATCACATCATTCTCCTAATGATGTGATCTCATTATCAATGACATCCAATGTCCATGGTCAGGAAACCATGACCATCTATTGATCAATGAGCTAGTCAACTAGAGGCTTACTAGGGACATATTACGATATATGTATTCACACATGTATTATGGTTTCTAGTTAATACAATTATAGCATGAACAATATACAATTATCATGAACACGGAAATATAATAATAACCACTTTATTATTGCCTCTAGGGCATATTTCCAACAGTCTCCCACTTGCACTAGAGTCAATAATCTAGTTACATTGTGATGAATCGAACACCCATAGAGTTTTGGTGTTGATCATGTTTTGCTCGCGGAAGAGGTTTAGTCAATGGATCTACGACATTCAGATCCGTATGCACTTTACAAATATCTATGTCTCCATCCTGAATATATTAACGAATGGAGTTGAAGCGACGCTTGATATGCCTGGTCTTCTTGTGAAACCTGGGCTCCTTGGCAAGGGCAATAGCTCCAGTGTTGTCACAGAAGAGAGTCATCGGGCCCGACGCATTGGGAATAACTCCTATGTCGGTGATGAACTCCTTCATCCAGACTGCTTCCTGTGCTGCCTCCGAGGCTGCTATGTACTCCGCTTCACATGTAGATCCCGCCGCGACGCTTTGCTTGCAACTGCACCAGCTGACTGCCCCACCATTCAAAATGTACACATATCCGGTTTGTGACTTGGAGTCATCCAGATCTGTGTCGAAGCTAGCATCGACGTAACCCTTTACGACGAGCTCTTCGTCACCTCCATAAACGAGAAACATATCCTTAGTACTTTTCAGGTACTTTAGGATATTCTTGACCACTGTCTAGTGTTCCATACTAGGATTACTTTGGTACCTCCCTACCAAACTCACGGCAAGGTTCACATCAGGTCTGGTACACAGCATGGCATACATAATAGACCCTATGGCTGAGGCATAGGGGATGAAACTCATCTTTTCTCTATCTTCTGCCGAGGTTAGGCATTGAGCCGTGCTCAATTTCACACGTTGCAATACAGGCAAGAACCCCTTCTTGGACTGATCCATATTGAACTTCTTCAATATCTTGTCAATGTATGTGCTTTGTGAAAGACCAATGAGGCGTCTCGATCTATCTCTATAGATCTTGATGCCTAATATGTAAGCAGCTTCTCCAAGGTCCATCATTGAAAAACACTTATTCAAGTAGGCCTTTATGCTTTCCAAAAGTTTCTCTATAGATCTTGATGCCTGATATCTAAGAAGCTTCCCCAAGGTCCTTCATTGAAAAACACTTATTCAAGTAGGCCTTTATGCTTTCCAAAAGTTCTATATCATTTCCCATCAATAGTATGTCATCCACATATAATATGAGAAATGCTACAGAGCTCCCACTCACTTCCTCATAAACACAGGCTTCTCCATAAGTCTGCGTAAACCCAAACGCTTTGATCATCTCATCAAAGCGAATGTTCCAACTCTGAGATGCTTGCACCAGCCCATAGATTGAGCGCTGGAGCTTGCATACCTTGTCAGCATTCTTAGGATCAACAAAACCTTCCGGATGCATCATATACAATTCTTCCTTAAGGAAACCATTAAGGAATACCGTTTTGACGTCCATTTGCCATATCTCATAATCATAGAATGCGGCAATTGCTAACATGATTCGAACGGACTTCAGCTTCGCTATGGGTGAGAAGGTCTCATCGTAGTCAACCCCTTGAACTTGTCGATAACCCTTAGCGACAAGCCGAGCCTTATAGATGGTCACATTACCATCCGCGCCAGTCTTCTTCTTAAAGATTCATTTATTCTCTATGGCTTGCCGATCATCGGGCAAGTCTGTCAAAGTCCATACTTCGTTTTCATACATGGATCCTATCTCGGATTTCATGGCTTCAAGCCATTTGTTGGAGTCCGGGCCCGCCATCGCTTCTTCATAGTTCGAAGGTTCACCGTTGTCTAACAACATGATTTCCAGGACAAGGTTGTTGTACCACTCTGGTGCAGAACGTGTCCTCGTGGACCTACGAAGTTCAGTAGCTTGATCCAAAGACTCATGATCAGCATCATTATCTTCCTCTCTAGTTGGTGTAGGCACCATAGAAACATCTTCCTGAGTTGCGCTACTCTCTGGTTCAAGAGGTAGTACATCATCAAGTTCTACTTTCCTCCCACTTACTTCTTTCGAGAGAAACTCTTTCTCTAGAAAGGATCCATTCTTCGCAACAACGATCTTGCCTTCGGATCTGAGGTAGAAGGTATACCCGATAGTTTCCTTAGGATATCCTATGAAGACGCATTTTTCTGACTTGGGTTCGAGCTTTTCAGGTTGAAGTTTCTTGACATAAGCATTGCATCCCCAAACTTTCAAAAATGATAGCTTAGGTTTCTTTCCAAACCATAATTCATACGGTGTCGTCTCAACGGATTTCGATGGAGCCCTATTTAAAGTGAATGTGACAGTCTCTAAAGCATAACACCAAAATGATAGTGGTAGATCGATAAGAGACATCATAGATCACACCATATCCAACAAAGTGCGATTACAATGTTCGGACACACCATTTCGCTGAGGTGTTCCAGGCGGCGTGAGTTGTGAAACAATTCCACATTTTCTTAAGTGTGTGCCAAACTCGTGACTCAAATATTCCCCTTCACGATCTGAATGTAAGAACTTTATTTTTCTGTCACGTTGATTCTCTACCTCACTCTAAAATTCCTTGAACTTTTCAAAGGTCTTGGACTTGTGTTTCATTAAGTAGACATACCCATATCTACTTAAGTCATCAGTGAGGGTGAAAACATAACGATAGCCACCGCGAGCTTCAATGCTCATTGGACCGCACACATCAGTATGTATGATTTCCAATAAGTTGGTTGCTCGCTCCATTGTTCCGGAGAACGGAGTCTTGGTCATCTTGCCCATGACGCATGGTTCGCACGTGTCAAATGATTCATAATCAAGAGACTCCAAAAGTCCATCTGCATGGAGTTTCCTCATGCGTTTGACACCAATGTGACCAAGGCAGCAGTGCCACAAGTATGTGGGACTATCATTATCAACCTTACATCTTTTGGCATTCACACTATGAATATGTGTAACATCACGTTCGAGATTAAACAAAAATAAACCATTGACCAGCGGGGCATGACCATAAAACATATCTCTCATATAAATGGAACAACCATTATTCTCGGATTTAAATGAGTAGCCATCTCGCATTAAATGAGATCCAGATACAATGTTCATGCTCAAAGCTGGTACTAAATAACAATTATTGAGGTTTAAAACTAATCCCGTAGGTAGATGTAGAGGGAGCGTGCCGATGGCGATCACATCGACCTTGGAACCATTCTCGACGCGCATCGTCACCTCGTCCTTCGCCAGTCTCCGCTTATTCCACAGCTCCTGTTTTGAGTTACAAATATGAGCAACCGCACCGGTATCAAATACCCAGGAGCTACTACAAGTGCTGGTAAGGTACACATCAATAACATGTATATCACATATACCTTTGGCGTTGCCGGCCTTCTTATCCGCTAAGTACTTGGGGCAGTTCCGCTTCCAGTGACCATTTCCCTTATAATGAAAGCACCGAGTCTCGGGCTTGGTTCCATTCTTTGGCTTCTTCCCAACAACTGTTTTACCGGGCACGGCAACTCCCTTGTCGTCCTTCTTGAAGTTCTTCTTACCCTTGCCTTTCTTGAAACTAGTGGTTTTATTCACCATCAACACTTGATGTTCCTTTTTGATTTCCACCTCCGCTGATTTCAGCATTGAATATAACTCAGGAATGGACTTCTCCATCCCTTGCATATTGTAGTTCATCACAAAGCTCTTGTAGCTAGGTGGAAGCAACAGGAGGATCCTGTCAATGACCAAGTCATCTGGAAGATTAACTCCCAGCTGAGACAAGCGGTTGTGCAACCCAGACATTTTGAGTATATGCTTGCTGACAGAACTGTTTTCCTCCATCTTACAACTGTAGAACTTGTCGGAGACTTCATATCTGTTGACCCGGGCATGAGCTTGGAAAACCATTTTCAGCTCTTGGAACATGTCATATGCTCCGTGCTGCTCAAAATGCTTTTGGAGCCCCGGTTCTAAGCTGTAAAGCATGCCGCACTGAACCAGGGAGTAATCATCACTACGCGACTGTCGGGCGTTCATAACGTCTTGAGTTGCTGGGAAAATGGGTGCGTCACCTAGTGGTGCTTCAAGGACATATGCTTTCTTGGCAGCTATGAGGATGATCCTCAAGTTATGGACCCAATCCGTATAGTTTCTACCATCGTCTTTCGGCTTGGTTTTCTCTAGGAACGCGTTGAAGATGAGGGCAACATTAGTGTGGGCCATTTGATCTACAAGACATATTGTAAAGACATTTTAGACTAAGTTCATGATAATTAAGTTCATCTAATTAAATTATTTAATGAACTCCCACTCAGATAGACATCCTTCTAGTCATCTAAGTGATACATGATCCGAATCAACTAGGCCGTGTCCGATCATCATGTGAGACAGACTAGTCATCAACGGTGAACATCTCCATGTTGATCGTATCTACTATATGATTCATGTTCGACCTTTCGGTCTCTCGTGTTCCGAGGCCATGTCTGTACATGCTAGGCTCGTCAAGTCAACCTAAGTGTTTTGCATGTGTAAATCTGGCTTACACCCGTTGTATGCGAACGTTAGAATCTATCACACCCGATCATAACGTGGTGCTTCGAGACAACGAACCTTCGCAACGGTGCACAGTTAGGGGGAACACTTTTCTTGAAATTTTAGTGAGGGATCATCTTATTTATGCTACCGTCGTTCTAAGCAAATAAGATGTAAACATGACAAACATCACATGCAAATCATAAAGTGACATGATATGGCCAATGTCATCTTGCGCCTTTGATCTCCATCTTCGAGGCACGACATGATCACCATCGTCACCGGCATGACACCATGATCTCCATCATCATGTCTTCATGAAGTTGTCTCGCCAACTATTACTTCTACTACTATGGCTAACGATTAGCAATAAAGTAAAGTAATTACATGGCGTTTTCATTGACACGCATGTCATACAATAAATTAAGACAACTCCTATGGCTCTTGTCGGTTGTCATACTCATCGACATGCAAGTCGTGATTCCTATTACAAGAACATGATCAATCTCATACATCACATATATCATTCATCACATCCTTTTGGTCATATCACATCACATCGCATACCCTGCAAAAACAAGTTAGACGTCCTCTAATTGTTGTTGCATGTTTTACGTGGCTGCTATGGGTTTCTAGCAAGAACGTTTCTTACCTATGCAAAAACCACAACGGTGATATGCCAATTGCTATTTACCCTTCATAAGGACCCTTTTCATCGAATATGATCCGACTAAAGTGGGAGAGATAGACACCCGCTAGCCACCTTATGCATCAAGTGCACGTCAGTCGATGGAACCAGTCTTACGTATGCGTACGTGTAAGGTCGGTCCTGGCTGCTTCATCCCACAATGCCGCCGAATCAAGATAAGACTAGTAACGGTAAGAAAATTGAACAAATCATCGCCCACAACTACTTTGTGTTCTACTCGTGCATAGAATCTACGCATAGACCTAGCTCATGATGCCACTGTTGGGGAACGTAGTAATAATTCAAAATTTTCCTACGTGTCACCAAGATCAATCTAGGATATGCTAGCAACGAGAGATAGAGAAAGAGAGAGTACATCTTCATACCCTTGAATATCGCTAAGCGGAAGCGTTACAAGGAACGCGGATGATGGAGTCGTACTCACGGCGATTCAAATCACGGAAGATCCGATCCAGCGCCGAACGGACGGCGCCTCCGCGTTCAACACACATACAGCCCGGGGACGTCTCCTCCTTCTTGATCCAGCAAGGGGAGAGGAGAAGTTGAGGGAGAGCTCCGGCAGCACGACGACGTGGTGGTGGAGCTTGCAGTTCTCCGGCAGGGCTTCGCCAAGCACTACGGAGGAGGAGGAGGAAGTGTTGGAGAGGGAGAGGGGCTGCGCCAGGGGAAGGGTGTGGCAGCCCTCCCACCCCCACTATTTATAGGGGAAGGGGAGAGCCCCCCCCCCCAGATCCCATCTACAAGGGGGGCGGCGACCAAGGGGTGAACTTGCCCCCCAAGTCAGGTGGGAGGCGCCCCCACCCCTAGGGTTTCTAACCCTAGGCGCCTAGGGCCCCTTGGGGGGCACACCAGCCCACCAGGGGCTGGTTCCCTCCCTTGTTCAGCCCACTTGGCCCACTGGGGCAGGTGGCCCCACCCAGTGGACCCCCGGACACCTTCCGGTGGTCCCGCTACAATACAGATAACCCCCGAAACCATTTCGGCGACTGAAACTGGACTTCCCATATATAAATCTTCACCTTCAGACCATTCAGGCACTCCTCGTGACATCCGGGATCTCATCTGGGACTCCGAACAACCTTTGGTAACCACATACTATTTCCCATAACAACTCTAGCGTCACCGAACCTAAAGTGTGTAGACCCAACGGGTTCGGGAACCATGCAGACATGACCGAGATATCTCTCCGGCCAATAACCAACAGTGGGATCTGGATACCCATGTTGGCTCCCACATGTTCCACAATGATATCATCGGATGAACCATGATGTTGAGGATTCAATCAATCCCGTATACAATTCCCTTTGTCTATCGGCATGTTACTTGCCCGAGATTCGATCGTCGGTATCTCTATACCTCGTTCAATCTCGTTACCGGCAAGTCTCTTTACTCGTTCCGTAACACATGATTCCGTGGCTAACTCCTTAGTCACATTGAGCTCATTATGATGATGCATTATCGAGTGGGCCCAGAGATACCTCTCTGTCATACGGAGTGACAAATCCCAGTCTCGATTTGTGCCAACCCAACAGATACTTTCGAAGATACCTGTAGTGCACCTTTATAGCTACCCGGTTATGTGACGTTTGTGAAGGAAATATGCCCTAGAGGCAATAATAAAGTTATTATTTATTTCCTTATATCATGATAAATGTTTGTTATTCATGCTAGAATTGTATTAACCGGAAACATAATACATGTGTGAATACATAGACAAACAGAGTGTCACTAGTATGCCTCTACTTGACTAGCTCGTTGATCGAAGATGGTTATGTTTCCTAACCATAGACATGAGTTGTCATTTTATTAACGGGATCACATCATTAGGAGAATGATGTGATTGACTTGACCCATTCCGTTAGCTTAGCACTTGATCGTTTATTTTGTTGCTATTGCTTTCTTCATAACTTATACATGTTCCTATGACTATGAGATTATGCAACTCCCGTTTACCGGAGGAACACTTTGTGTGCTACCTAACGTCACAACGTAACTGGGTGATTATAAAGGTGCTCTATAGGTGTCTCCAAAGGTACTTGTTGGGTTGGCGTATTTCGAGATTAGGATTTGTCACTCCGATTGTCGGAGAGGTATCTCTGGGCCCTCTCGGTAATGCACATCACTTAAAGCCTTGCAAGCATTGCAACTAATGAGTTAGTTGCGGAATGATGTATTACGGAATGAGTAAAGAGACTTGCCGGTAACGAGATTGAACTAGGTATTGAGATACCGACGGTCGAATCTCGGGCAAGTAACATACCGATGACAAAGGGAACAACGTATGTTGTTATGCGGTCTGACAGATAAAGATCTTCGTAGAATATGTGGGAGCCAATATGAGCATCCAGGTTCCGCTATTGGTTATTGACCGGAGACATGTCTCGGTCATGTCTACATAGTTCTCGAACCCGTAGGGTCCGCACGCTTAACGTTTCGATGCCGGTTATATTATGAGTTTATGAGTTTTGATGTACCGAATATTGTTCGGAGTCCCAGATGTGATCACGGACATGACAAGGAGTCTCGAAATGGTCGAGACATGAAGATTGATATATTGGATGACTATATTCAGACACCGGAATGGTTCCGGAGGTTATCGGATATATACCGGAGTACCGGGGGGTTACCGGAACCCCCCGGGGGTTATTGGGCCTCATGGGCCCAAAGTAGTGGAAGAGGAGAGGCAGCAGGAGGTGGCGCACAGCCCCCCTTGCCCCAATCTGAATTGGGAAAGGGAAGGGGGCGCGGCCCCCCTTCTGCTTCCTTCTCTCCACCTCCTCCTTCCCCCTTCTCCTAGTTGGAATAGGAAAGGGGGGCAAAACCTACTTGGAGTAGGATTGCCCCCCCCCCTTGGGCGCGCCCCCTCCTCTTGGCTGGCCCCCTCCTCCTCCACTCCTTTATATACGTGGCCAGGGGGCACCCCATAGACACAACAATTGATCTCTTGATCTCTTAGCCGTGTGCGGTGCCCCCTTCCACCATAATCCACCTCGATCATATCGTAGCGGTGCTTAGGCGAAGCCCTGCGACGGTAGAACATCATCATCGTCACCACGCCGTCGTGCTGACGGAACTCTCCCGTGAAGCTCTACTAGATTGGAGTTCGCGGGACGTCATCGAGCTGAACGTGTGCTGAACTCGGAGGTGTCGTGCGTTCGGTACTTGGATCGATCGGATCGTGAAGACGTACGACTACATCAACCGCGTTGTGCTAACGCTTCCGCTTTTGGTCTACAAGGGTACGTAGACAACACTCTCCCCTCTTGTTGCTATGCATCACCATGATCTTGCGTGTGTGTAGGAATTTTTTTGAAATTACTACGTTCCCCAACAGTGGCATCCGAGCCAGGTTTTATGCGTTGATGTTATATGCACGAGTAGAACACAAGTGAGTTGTGGGCCATATAAGTCATACTGCTTAGCAGCATGTCATACTTTGGTTCGGCGGTATTGTTGGATGAAGCGGCCCGGACCAACATTACGTGTACGCTTACGCGAGACTGGTTCTACCGACGTGCTTTGCACATAGGTGGCTGGCGGGTGTCAGTTTCTCCAACTTTAGTTGAACCGAGTGTGGCTACGCCCGGTCCTTGCAAAGGTTAAAATAGCACCAACTTGACAAACTATCGTTGTGGTTTTGATGCGTAGGTAAGAACGGTTCTTGCTAAGCCCGTAGCAGCCACGTAAAACTTGCAACAACAAATTAGAGGACGTCTAACTTGTTTTTGCAGGGCATGTTGTGATGTGATATGGTCAAGACGTGATGCTATATTTTATTGTATGATATGATCATGTTTTGTAACCAAGTTATCGGCAACTGGCAGGAGCCATATGGTTGTCGCTTTATTGTATGCAATGCAATCGCCCTATAATGCTTTACTTTATCACTAAGCGGTAGCGATAGTCGTAGAAGCATAAGATTGGCGAGACGACAACGACGCTACGATGGAGATCAAGGTGTCGCGCCGGTGACGATGGTGATCATGATGGTGCTTCGGATATGGAGATCACAATCACAAGATGATGATGGCCATATCATATCACTTATATTGATTGCATGTGATGTTTATCTTTTATGCATCTTATCTTGCTTTGATTGACGGTAGCATTATAATATGATCTCTCACTAAATTTCAAGATAAAAGTGTTCTCCCTAAGTATGCACCCTTGCCAAAGTTCGTCGTGCCCAGACACCACGTGATGATCGGGTGTGATAACCTCTACGTCCATCTACAACGGGTGCAAGCCAGTTTTGCACACGTAGAATACTCAGGTTAAACTTGATGAGCCTAGCATATGCAGATATGACCTCGGAACACTGAGACCGAAAGGTCGAGCGTGAATCATATAGTAGATATGATCAACATATTGATGTTCACTATTGAAAGCTACTCCATTTCACGTGATGATCGGTTATGGTTTAGTTGATTTGGATCACGTGATCACTTAGAAGATTAGAGGGATGTCTTTCTAAGTGGGAGTTCTTAAGTAATATGATTAATTGAACTTAAATTTATCATGAACTTAGTACCTGATAGTATCTTGCTTGTCTATGTTTGATTGTAGATAGATGGCCCGTGCTGTTGTTCCGTTGAATTTTAATGCGTTCCTTGAGAAAGAAAAGTTGAAAGATGATGGTAGCAATTACACGGACTGGGTCCGTAACTTGAGGATTATCCTCATTGCTGCATAGAAGAATTACGTCCTGGAAGCACCGCTGGGTGCCAGGCCTACCGCAGGAGCAACACCAGATGTTATGAACATCTGGTAGAGCAAAGCTGATGACTACTCAATAGTTCAGTGTGCCATGCTTTACGGCTTAGAATCGGGACTTCAACGACGTTTTGAACGTCATGGAGCATATGAGATGTTCCAGGAGTTGAAGTTAATATTTCAAGCAAATGCCCGGATTGAGAGATATGAAGTCTCCAATAAGTTCTATAGCTATGGAGGAGAATAGTTCTGTCAGTGAACATATACTCAAAATGTCTGGGTATCATAATCACTTGACTCAACTGGGAGTTAATCTTCCTGTTGATAGTGTCATTGACAGAGTTCTTCAATCACTGCCACCAAGCTACAAGAGCTTCGTGATGAACTATAACATGCAAGGGATGGATAAGACGATTCCCGAGCTCTTCGCAATGCTAAAGGCTGCGGAGGTAGAAATCAAGAAGGAGCATCAAGTGTTGATGGTCAATAAGACTGCCAGTTTCAAGAAAAAGGGCAAAGGGAAGAACAAGGGGAACTTCAAGAAGAACAGCAAGCAAGTTGCTGCTCAGGAGAAGAAACCCAAGTCTGGACCTAAGCCTGAAACTGAGTGCTTCTACTGCAAGCAGACTGGTCACTGGAAGCGGAACTGCCCCAAGTATTTGGCGGATAAGAAGGATGGCAAGGTGAACAAAGGTATATGTGATATACATGTTGTTGATGTGTACCTTACTAGAGCTCGCAGTAGCACCTAGGTATTTGATACTGGTTCTGTTGCTAATATTTGCAACTCGAAACAGGGACTACGGGTTAAGCGAACACTGGCCAAGGACGAGGTGACGATGCGCGTGGGAAATGGTTCCAAAGTCGATGTGATCGCGGTCGGCACGCTACCTCTACATCTACCTTCGGGATTAGTTTTAGACCTAAATAATTGTTATTTGGTGCTAGCGTTGAGCATGAACATTATATCTGGATCTTGTTTGATGTGAGACGGTTATTCATTTAAATCAGAGAATAATGGTTGTTCTATTTATATGAGTAATATCTTTTATGGTCATGCACCCTTGAAGAGTGGATATTTTTGATGAATCTCGATAGTGGTGATACACATATTCATAATGTTGAAGCCAAAAGATGCAGAGTTGATAATGATAGTGCAACTTATTTGTGGCACTGCCGTTTAGGTCATATCGGTGTAAAGCGCATGAAGAAACACCATAATTATGGACTTTTGGAACCACTTGATTATGAATCACTTGGTACTTGTGAACCGTGCCTCATGGGCAAGATGACTAAAACGCCGTTCTCCGGTACTATGGAGAGAGCAACAGATTTGTTAGAAATCATACATACAGATGTATGTGGTCCAATGAATGTTGAGGCTCGTGGCGGATATCGTTATTTTCTCACCTTCACAGATGATTTAAGCAGATATGGGTATATCTACTTGATGAAACATAAGTCTGAAACATTTGAAAAGTTCAAAGAATTTCAGAGTGAAATTGAAAATCATCGTAACAAGAAAATAAAGTTTCTACGATCTGATCGTGGAGGAGAATATTTGAGTTACGAGTTTGGTCTACATTTGAAACAAAGTGGAATAGTTTCGCAACTCACGCCACCCGGAACACCACAGCGTAATGGTGTGTCCGAACGTCGTAATCTTACTTTACTAGATATGGTGCGATCTATGATGTCTCTTACTGATTTACCACTATCTTTTTGGGGTTATGCTTTAGAGACGGCCGCATTCACGTTAAATAGGGCACCATCGAAATCCGTTGAGACGACGCCTTATGAACTGTGGTTTGGAAATAAACCAAAGTTGTCGTTTCTTAAAGTTTGGGGCTGCGATGCTTATGTGAAAAAGCTTCAACCTGATAAGCTCGAACCCAAATTGGAGAAATGTGTCTTCATAGGATACCCAAAGGAGACTGTTGGGTACACCTTCTATCACAGATCCAAATGCAAGACATTTGTTGCTCAGAATGGATCCTTTTTAGAGAAGGAGTTTCTCTCGAAAGAAGTGAGTGGGAGGAAAGTAGAACTTGATGAGGTAATCGTACCTGCTCCCTTATTGGAAAGTAGCTCATCACAGAAACCGGTTCCTGTGACGACTATACCAATTAGTGAGGAAGTTAATGATGATGATCATGAAACTTCAGATCAAGTTATTACTGAACCTCGTAGATCAACCAGAATAAGATCCGCGCCAGAATGGTACGGTAATCCTATTCTGGAAGTCATGCTATTGGATCATGATGAACCTACGAACTATGAAGAAGCGATAGTGAGCCCAGATTCCGCAAAATGGCTTGAAGCCATGAAATCTGAGATGGGATCCATGTATAAGAACAAAGTATGGACTTTGGTTGACTTGCCCAATGATCGGCAAGCAATTGAGAATAAATGGATCTTCAAGAAGAAGACTGACGCTGATGGTAATGTTACTGTCTACAAAGCTCGACTTGTTGTGAAAGGGTTTCGACAAGTTCAAGGGATTGACTATGATGAGACCTTCTCACCCGTAGCGATGCTTAAGTCTGTCCGAATCATGTTAGCGATTGCCGCATTTTATGATTATGAAATTTGGCAGATGGATGTCAAAACTGCATTCCTGAATGGATTTCTGGAAGAAGAGTTGTATATGATGCAACCGGAAGGTTTTGTCGATCCAAAGGGAGCTAACAAAGTGTGCAAGCTCCAGCGATCCATTTATGGACTGGTGCAAGCCTCTCGGAGTTGGAATAAATGCTTTGATAGTGTGATCAAAGCATTTGGTTTTATACAGACTTTTGGAGAAGCATGTATTTACAAGAAAGTGAGTGGGAGCTCTGTAGCATTTCTGATATTATATGTGGATGACATATTACTGATTGGAAATTATATAGAATTTCTGGATAGCATAAAGGGATACTTGAATAATAGTTTTTCAATGAAAGACCTCGGTGAAGCTGCTTACATATTGGGCATTAAGATCTATAGAGATAGATCAAGACGCTTAATTGGACTTTCACAAAGCACATACCTTGACAAAGTTTTGAAAAAGTTCAAAATGGATCAAGCAAAGAAAGGGTTCTTGCCTGTGTTACAAGGTGTGAAGTTGAGTAAGACTCAATGTCCGACCACTGCAGAAGATAGAGAGAAAATGAAAGATGTTCCCTATGCTTCATCCATAGGCTCTATCATGTATGCAATGTTGTGTACCAGACCTGGTGTGTGCCTTGCTATAAGTCTAGCAGGGAGGTACCAAAGTAATCCAGGAGTGGATCACTGGACAGCGGTCAAGAACATCCTGAAGTACCTGAAAAGGACTAAGGATATGTTTCTCATTTATGGAGGTGACAAAGAGCTCATCGTAAATGGTTACGTTGATGCAAGCTTTGACACTGATCCGGACGATTCTAAATCGCAAACCGGATACGTGTTTACATTGAACGGTGGAGTTGTCAGTTGGTGCAGTTCTAAACAAAGCGTCATGGCGGGATCTACATGTGAAGCGGAGTACATAGCTGCTTCGGAAGCAGCAAATGAAGGAGTCTGGATGAAGGAGTTCATATCCGATCTAGGTGTCATACCTAGTGCATCGGGTCCAATGAAAATCTTTTGTGACAATACTGGAGCAATTGCCTTAGCGAAGGAATCCAGATTTCACAAGAGAACCAAGCACATCAAGAGACGCTTCAATTCCATCCGGGATTTAGTCCAGGTGGGAGACATAGAAATTTGCAAGATACATACGGATCTAAATGTTGCAGACCCGTTGACTAAGCCTCTTCCACGAGAAAAACATGATCAACACCAAGGCTCCATGGGTGTTAGGATCATCATAGTGTAATCTAGATTATTGACTCTAGTGCAAGTGGGAGACTGAAGGAAATATGCCCTAGAGGCAATAATAAAGTTATTATTTATTTCCTTATATCATGATAAATGTTTATTATTCATGCTATAATTGTATTAACCGGAAACATAATACATGTGTGAATACATAGACAAACAGAGTGTCACTAGTATGCCTCTACTTGACTAGCTCGTTGATCGAAGATGGTTATGTTTCCTAACCATAGACATGAGTTGTCATTTGATTAACGGGATCACATCATTAGGAGAATGATGTGATTGACTTGACCCATTCTGTTAGCTTAGCACTTGATCGTTTAGTTTGTTGCTATTGCTTTCTTCATAACTTATACATGTTCCTATGACTACGAGATTATGCAACTCCCATTTACCGGAGGAACACTTTGTGTGCTACCAAACGTCACAACGTAACTGGGTGATTATAAAGGTGCTCTACAGGTGTCTCCAAAGGTACTTGTTGGGTTGGCGTATTTCGAGATTAGGATTTGTCACTCCGATTGTCGGAGAGGTATCTCTGGGCCCTCTCGGTAATGCACATCACTTAAAGCCTTGCAAGGATTGCAACTAATGAGTTAGTTGCAGAATGATGTATTACGGAATGAGTAAAGAGACTTGCCGGTAACGAGATTGAACTAGGTATTGAGATACCGACGATCGAATCTCGGGCAAGTAACATACCGATGACAAAGGGAACAACGTATGTTGTTATGCGGTCTGACCGATAAAGATCTTCGTAGAATATGTGGGAGCCAATATGAGCATCCAGGTTCCGCTATTGGTTATTGACCGGAGACATGTCTCGGTCATGTCTACATAGTTCTCGAACCCGTAGGGTCCGCACGCTTAACGTTTCGATGTCGGTTATATTATGAGTTTATGAGTTTTGATGTACCAAAGGTTGTTCGGAGTCCTGGATGTGATCACGGACATGACGAGGAGTCTCGAAATGGTCGAGACATGAAGATTGATATATTGGACGACTATATTTGGACACTGGAATGGTTCCGGGGGTTATCGGATATATACCGGAGTACCGGGGGGTTACCGGAACCCCCCCCCGGGGGTTATTGGGCCTCATGGGCCCAAAGTAGTGGAAGAGGAGAGGCAGCAGGAGGTGGCGCGCAGCCCCCCTTGCCCCAATCTGAATTGGGAAAGGGAAGGGGGCGCGGCCCCCCTTCTCCTTCCTTCTCTCCACCTCCTCCTCCCCCCTTCTCCTAGTTGGAATAGGAAAGGGGGGCAAAACCTACTTGGAGTAGGATTGCCCCCCCTTGGGCGCGCCTCCTCCTCTTGGCCGGCCCCCTCCTCCTCCACTCCTTTATATACGTGGCCAGGGGGCACCCCATAGACACAACAATTGATCTCTTGATCTCTTAGCCGTGTGCGGTGCCCCCTTCCACCATAATCCACCTCGATCATATAGTAGTGGTGCTTAGGCGAAGCCCTGCGACGGTAGAACATCATCATCGTCACCACGTCGTCGTGCTGACGGAACTCTCCCATGAAGCTCTACTGGATTGGAGTTCGCGGGACGTCATCGAGCTGAACGTGTGCTGAACTCGGAGGTGCCGTGCGTTCGGTACTTGGATCGGTCAGATCATGAAGACGTACGACTACATCAATCGCGTTGTGCTAACACTTCCGCTTTCGGTCTACAAGGGTACGTAGACAACACTCTCCTCGCTCGTTGCTATGCATCACCATGATCTTGCGTGTGCGTAGGAATTTTTTTTGAAATTACTACGTTCCCCAACAGTTTGGTACACCCAAAGCATTCCTACAGTATCCGGGAGTTGCGCAATCTCATGGTCTAAGGAAATGATACTACATTAGAAAAGCTTTAGCAAACGAACTACACGATCTTGTGCTACGTTTAGGATTGGGTCTTGTCCATCACATCATTCTCCTAATGATGTGATCTCGTTATCAATGGCATCCAATGTCCATGGTCAGGAAACCATGACCATCTATTGATCAACGAGCTAGTCAACTAGAGGCTTACTAGGGACATATTACGATCTACGTATTCACACATGTATTACGGTTTCTGGTTAATACAATTATAGCATGAACAATAGACAATTATCATGAATACGGAAATATAATAATAACCACTTTATTATTGCCTCTAGGGCATATTTCCAACATCTGGGACGGTGACACCATCCTCCTTCGTCCCTCGGAGATACGCACTCACGTAGACGGCTTCTATAAGGCCTTATTCTCCGCCACCCCTCGGGGTGGCGCCTCGCTGGCCCTGGACACTTGGTCGGGCTGCCAGCTGGTCTCGGACACGGATAATAACGCCCTTATGGCCCCTTTCGGTGAGGAGGAAGTCCTCGCCACGATTAAGGGTATGAACCCGTCTTCAGCTTCGGGATCGGATGGCCTCCCAGTGAAGTTCTTTCAAACCTTCTGGCAAATTATCAAGCCCGAGGTTATGGCACTATTTGATGAGTTTTATGTGGGGCCATGGACCTAGGCCGCCTAAACTATGGGATTATTACTCTAATCCCTAAGGTCCCGGGTGCTTCGGACATTCGCCAGTTCCGCCCTTATGGCCCCTTTCGGAGCTGAAGACGGGTTCATGCCCTTAATCGCGGCAATAGGGTGACCCTGCTCGCTAACTCCGTGACCCACCCCAACCAATCCGCCTTCATCCAAGGTCGGTTCATTCTCGATGGGGTCTTGGTGTTCCACGAAGTTCTGCACGAGGTCCGCTCCAAGCGCCAGAGGGCGGTCTTCCTGAAGCTTGACTTCCATAAAGCCTATGACACGGTTCGGTGGTCCTTCCTTCGTGAAGTCCTCCTCCGCAAGGGCTTTGGCGATCGCTGGGTCACCCGAGTCATGCAGCTAGTCTCGTGCGGCCGGACTGTGGTAAACATCAACGACGAGATTGGACCCTACTTCCCCACCCTCTGTGGGGTTCGCCAGGGCGACCCCTTCTCTCCGTTCCTATTCAACGTGGTGGTCGACTCCTTGGCTGCCATTCTTGATAAGGCCAAGGCAGCAGATCCGAGGGGTGGTGCCAAAAATCGGGGGGGGGGGGGGGGGGGGGGGGGCTGCCAAAAATCCCACCCGAACAATTAAATATCTTCAGGGACTGAATTTTTTTTGCCCACTCGGATTCTTTGTCCAGGTACTGCAGAAGTCTTGAAAACAGCATTTCTTCTGACTGCTCTGATGTACATCGTCCTAGATGTAGCAAAAACATGGTAACTCTCCCAAGATGCCCATGAGTCAGTTTCTTATATGTTGGCCTGAGATTTGCGCTAAGGGAATCAGTTATCAGATCATATGCAGTTGGTGATTCAGGCATACACAAGAGGGGCTTCACGGTCCCATCCCTCCAAACATGAGAAACAAACTCTAAGAAGCGCCTTTCGCACCAAACAAAGAAGCTTCTTAACTTTATGGTGCTTATGGGAAAACCAAACTCTGGCTCCTTCAGAAACATTGCAATTTCGTACATGATAAGGATACTTCTCCCAAGGGCGTATGAAGATGCCTGCTGTGGAGAGAACTGAAGGCAAGATAACTTTTTGAGTACAGCCAAACTAATTGAAAATAGCTCCTTTATCCAGAAATTCTGAACAAATGAATGAAATTGAATAGAATCCAGCCAACGTATGTTGTCATCTTGCTGCAAAGAGCTTCTGTCTAGGTTAGAAAGCACCCTTGAATTCATGTTAAGAACCACATATCGGTCATTGTCACCATCTTTTCTCAACCTAAAGTATCTAGCACAAAGATCATCATACCTAACTGCACAATCATTTGATTCTTGGCCAACGGAGTGACGAAGATGAGATAGGACTTTAACTCTTATTGACCTCCAATTGTTCCAGACATACAATATAGTTTCAGGTGATATCTGGTTACAGGCCAGCATAGCATCACAAGACGATTCATCTTCTGATCCTCCCGCTAATCCCAAGTTGTACCCAGAAGCTTGAGGCTGGAGATAAACATTAAGAAGAAAATGGGAAGCAACAAGTTCTATTAACAACTTTCCACATTTTCTGCCCACAAGGAAGGCACAACTTAAAATGGCAAGGGATTTCGGCACACATTTCAGTGCATGTGCTCCTAAGTAATCAAAGAGGAAGCAGCAACCGCCGACTTCATTTGTCGTTTCATTGGTTTTTTCATAAAGTCGATTTGCCACTGCCGTCTACCGCCCCGCCATAGGCCTCCCCTGCTCTCACCCTTCTTATTCTATGCTAGCTTTACTCAAGTTTTCAAACAAAAATATCAACCAAATAAACCAATAACCAGCTCAAGCACGGGCGCGGCGTTGCGCTGCGCCTTCGCCTGCTAGTCATAATCATATGTCGGGTGTGTGCTCATGATGTTTTTATTCTCTTGATCCGACATTGTGAGTTAATAAAAAGCGCCCTGTATCGGGGAAAAGGTAACATGCATACATTTGAATCACATTCTTTGCCAATATATATGTATAAACTTGACTACGAACAAACATAGGCACATAACTTCATGTTTATTTACATGATAGATAGATTACAACCAAGTTTAATTACAACAGTAAACACTGATATATGTCCATCGGCACATCTGCATATTTACAAAGCACGAGAGCCAAACACCTGAATTGTTTGGAGGTTCAGTCTTCCGACAGTAGCAGTTTGGTGCATGAATCTGCCGTGTGCACTAGTGGGGCTGTATATTCTGTGTACATTCTGCTGCTTGGCACATAAATTTTGGATGAGCCAAAATGATGTCCTCTTATTGACCAAGACATATTTGAACAGTGAACTGAATCACTCTAGGCTTAATTTGCTTCCAGCACCTCCCATTCGTCATCGTCATCATCCGAAGACGTCATATGGTCCTTAGCATGGTTCCTCTGAGGCAGATCATCTCTGTTTTCATTGCTCCCCAAGGGCCGGTCTGTGTCAACTGACGCACTCTTGCAGTCATTCTTGTGGGAAGAATTAGCTGAGCTGCTAGTCGTCACCAAGGCTGATTTAAGCTTGCTTACACGGGCCTGGATGCTTGCTATTTCTCCCCTACGAAAGTAAAACAAGGGCATTCATATTCAGAGGTTGTATCGATAATACAAGAGCTAACTATGGTTGGCCAAAGAGCTAGAAGACAGTATACAGCTCAATTGAAAGCATGGCTTAGTAATCTTCACTAGTTACGAATTTTCTCCTTTTTAGCTCTGTTTTTTTTTACTTTGTTTGACACTTGTTAATCATATAGTATTGATTTATGTTAACAATATAAAAATTGCAGTGGGGAATTCCTCACTGTTATGCTAAAAAAAGTGTCATCTCGCATGCAGCACCAAGCTCAATTTCTACAGGTTCTTGATGCCGAGGCCCCCCAGCTCGACCGGCCTGCAGTCATCGTACCATGCTACTGAGCAGTTGCCACCATTAGCATCGAGGTGATCAGTTCAGAAGAACTTGCGCAACCACTTATCGATGGCCTCGAGCAGTCACTTGGGCATCTCTGTTGCCATCATGGTGTGGATGGAATCGCGGGCAGAATCGTTTTCACCATGACGAGCCACCCTCCTTTGATGATCATCCCGCTCAACAGCCACAAACTTGTTACCAGTTTTGTCCAACAAAGGTTGGTAGTCAGCTACCAGATGGAAAGGCAAGGTTGTTAACAAGATTTTTCACTACGAAGAAGACACAAGTCACCCAAGTTTTGGATGAAGAGTTGGGTGGTTGGGGAGTGCACCCACCCTCCTATCGAGATAGGCTCCAAAACAAAAGGATGTACACGACATAGTATGGCAGAGCCTCATTTTAAAATTATACACACTAACACCGGTCAAATAAATGCATGTATGAATGAGCAGTAAGCCTATATTAGTGGGAGAGTGTAACATACTGCATGATATCAATGATGTGACCCTGGTCCAGCAATTGTTCTCTCAGCTGCAACGAGAAATTTTTGAATCCATTAATACAAGGTATGCAAGAAGAGCAACAATTGAAAGAAACAGTAAAATCTACAAACTAAATTTTGCCTATTACCAAAATGTTCTCTTCGGCTTCCTTTTGGAGCTTTCTTGACTCCTCCATTATGCTCCCCATTGTAGCTTCCTTCTCTTTACGTAACAATAGAGCTAATTTATCTTCTTGAATAATTTGCTCCATTGCTGCAGCCTCTTCCTCCATCGAAGTTGCTAGACGTGCATCTAGTTGAAATTTAATCTGTGCACTCGAATTGGGCATGAACATAAAACATTACTATCAATTTCTTACTCACAAAATAACAGCATCCTTGTTCAATGTTATTCTGTTGGCACTTCGCTCTTAATTAAGTTTAGCTGTTGTTACCTCCTGAACAGCTGTAAGCGCTTCATTTCTTTGAGCAGCCAATTTGGTAAGCTTAGACTGAAGGTCCTGAGTTAGAGCCACCAACGAACAATTTTCTCCACACAATACTTGAGCTTGCTATTTATGAATGAATGAATAGTAAGCCTCATTTTTCAATACATATGAAGATACCAGAGCATTAAGAACATGGTACCTTATCATTTGACTCTTTCGAATTCTCAATGAGCTGGTTAAAGTGCTCTGCCATGGCAAGAAAATTTTGATGTGCCTTGTCAGCATTTTGTTTTGCTAGTCGAGACTTTTCCTCCTGAAGCTCAACCTCTTTCATTTTCATGATTGTTGATTCATACAAACAGCTCAATGATTCCTGCAACGAGCTTTATGTGAATTTTCTAAAAAATTCATGATCAAACTATTGTGTTCTGTATATTTAACCAAATTTTCTTATGTATATTACAGTATAGTTTAAATTTTATTACAAAATTCGGTACCATAATTTGGCAAGTGTTGGCATGCAAAATCTTGGCTTACCAATGACTAATCTGGAAAATTCAGGCCTTAAACAAAGCAAAAAATTCAATAAACATTGGCTTGGAAATTTTTGGTGCCAATCAAGCAGGACCCATTTTATTAAGATAATGGAAGCTTTTTAACCCCGGCCTCTGCATCATAGATGCATGCAGCCACACTTATTACAGAGTTTATTACATCAACAAGAAAAATAATCTCGACTAAAGAAGAAGAGGCCAAAATATCCTGGCCAATAACAACCAAGAGCTATTATACCCACAGCAAGACTACTCTATAAACTAAGAAGTCTATCAGTGGCACGCCATCCAAATCGGGACATAAAGCAGGACCCATATGTTTCTCAATTTTTTTGAGAATCAGAACATATGTTTCTCAATTTGTTTCAGTGTATTTTCCTAATGCTTTCAAGTGAGAAAAAAGAGAAATTACTGGCTGCATGCATACCAATGACTGATAAAAGATTAAACTTCACAGTTTACAAAAACATAACTAGGTAACTGATAATTTGTGATTTCATAATTAAGAGTAAGGATTGAATCAAAAGCAATCCCATTGACTTGGCTTTGTACCGTATTTTTAGACTAATAAGCATGTTTTTTTTCGATAAAGGGTAATATATTAAAATCAAACTGATATAAAAAACACCTGGCCTGAGACTAATAAGAAGATACGAAAAAACATACTGAGCTTTTAAAGTGGTTTATTGACAAGTAGGATTAAAAATATTGTTTCTAAGGAGAAAGCCTTAGTCGTACAACAGTTACCTTGCTTTTAGTGATATCAGAAATATTCTTGTTTATTTCAGTGATATGAAATGACTGAGTGGAGTTATCAAGAAATCCCTCACTTTTATCTGCACCAGGCATCATCCATTCTTCATTAGGCTGATCTGCATCAAGCTCAACCATCGGGCATAAGGAGTAGTACTTATCACCATCGAAATTGCACGTACTAGTAAAAGTTCGGCGATTATTGAAATTGAGATGTATTGAAGGTAGCTCCTCATTATGAACTGTCTCGGAACCACCCTTTTCTTGAAAGGGTTGTAATGAATTATCTACGATTTTGGATGAGGCAAATAAGTCAAATAGCTTGTGTTGATCGTCTAGCTTAACAAAAGACTGCTCATTTTTCTCCTCAGTAAAATTCAATGGTACTTTTGTTGTCTCGTCAACTGTGCATAGATCGCCAAATAAATTGTAGAAGTTGCCATCATTTGCTGACTTGTGGAGCTCAGGGGTATTTTCTGCAGTACAGAGTGCACCCAACTCTTCTCCAGCATTATCTTTGTTTTCAAACAGAACTTGTAAGTCATTATTATCCTTTGGGTTGGAGAGCGTATGGACAGTTGGAGCATTTGGCAAATTCTTTGATGTCTGTTTGTCTTCCTTTGAGTGAAAATTCACAAGTAAGGTTTCCAAGTAACAGTTATCTTCTGACTTGTCGAAATCATGTTTACTTACCTCATCAGAAAGTTTCAGAGGCACTTGCCCTCCATGTTTCACTGCACAATCTGAAGGGCTCTCCTTAAATAATGGCAACATATTCCCAGAAGAGGCAAGCAAATCTGATAGCTCATAATTATCATTACAGTGTTTGCGGTTGCCTATTTCAGTCTCTGGAGTCACTTCATCTTTTTCAGCTGCACAATGATCATTACATCCTCCTGAATCAGACTGCTCATACTCCATCATATGTGGCTCCGCTGCAGATGTCGATGACGATCCAAGCAGAGCATAATGCTCCTGAAGAAGGCTGTTCATTACTGTTGTAGGAATTCTTGTTTCATTTATCACCACTTTATCCTCGATCTGGGAACATTTTTCTATTTTGTTCTTACTCTGGAATGGTCCATCATAATCTGAAAACGGATCACATTCACCAACAGTGCCACTGCTCTCAGCTGACGTACCAAATAGGGCACTGGTATCCTCTCGAGCTCCTAGATCCACCAATGATATCCCTCCAGAGTGCAAGTTAGATTTCCTGGCTAACATTTGGAAACAAACAAGCATGAGACTGAAGGCCCCATTGAATAAACAACTAGCAGATGCACATATTTGATTGCTACAAGTATTTCCATGTAATGGATGAAAACAAACAACAGGAATGAAAAAAAACGGTGCAAAACACAGTGCACAAAGTTACTTACAATCAGTATGGTCGTGTTCTGCATAATCAACATCTTGGAGTGTAAAAACTGTTTCAGTAGGTTCGCTTACTGCTGGAATGACATCGGAAAGAACAAATCCAACAGCTGCATCAACATCAGAGGAATACTGACTGGCTACAGCCTTCAATATTCGAAGATCAACCTGTAACACAAATACAAAGGGGAAAAAATAACCTTAAATATGCCATGTTTTCTTTATCTTGATGTACAGTTGCACATATATTAGAATTGGTCGCGTAAATACAGTAGGAGGTGGTTCATGTTAATGAATCCAGTCTCCAGGATGAAGTAAACCATGTTTGGCATTGGTTGACAGGGAAATCCATAATCCACCAAGGCCGCACAATGAATGTCAGAATTTTATATTTATTTTTTGGAAAGGTTGAATAATGTCAGCATAAATGACTTGATACTTGTGCATTTTACTTGGCTGTTGGCTCCTTGCATCTTCTGTCACTATCTTTTACTGTATTTGCCTATAATTACTTGGCTGGACTTATATTATGCACGTGCAGACCTACTACTGATGTCCCTTCCATATATGATTGTACATACTGAGCAGAGCATTCTCTCTCAATAGTATTATAAATTATCCTTTATTGGCCTAAAGCAGAAATTTACCTCCCTCCAAGAAAAACTGAAATGCTCCCGGGAGTCTATCAACAGATCTTTTGAATTGTCCTATTAATAGATTTCATCAAACAGTTCGTCGGCAACCCATACGGTGGTGCCTTGTAGGAGCTAGAGCACGCCCAGGAAAATCCAAAATGCAGAGGACCGAAAATAAGATTCTCCAAATAGAATCTTCGCGTGTAAGCTAGATGAATTACTCCATTTTTTATTTTATTTTTGCTAAATAGGACTACTACATATTTACATAGAAGAAATTGACCTTGAGGTATTCCAAACAAAAACATGAACAAATCTTGTGGAGCCAGCCAGCCGGACCAATCCATACCTGCGGGAAGACCTCTCGCAGGGCGCAGAAGACCTGCTTGAATGCCATCGCCGACGCCTCCAGAAGTGGAAAGGGGCTGGATTTTTGGTCAAGGAGAAGGGGGCTGACATGAAGGTTGGGGGAGTGGAGAAAACCAGTGAGACAGAGAGAGGGGTGACGGATGGAAAGAAAGAAGTCGAGGGAGACGACAGGTGAGGAGGAAAAGCTCGGATGGGGACGCGCCAGTTACTCGCGAATATTCATGGCGTATAGAATGGCAACTGGGGCCGCATTAGCCGTGGGGGGCATACGGTCAGTGAGTGCCACGGGGGGCTGCGCTTGGCTCCAACCTTCCTGGGAGGCTGGGGCGCGAGGAGACCGGCTTGTCAGTGACACGGATAGTGTGGCTCGTTGTCTCACGGTGGGTTGACTAGGACGGCAACCAGAGGACCTTTTTTTTAGAAAAATACTAGACTTGTCCGGTGTTGCCGACACGGAGGCCGTTGGCACGTCAAGTTTCAATGTGGTCCACCCGTCACACATCGTGTGCATTTCTTTCACAGTGCTGCCGACCACCCGTCACGCCCACCGTGAGCCCGTGGTGTCGCGTCGTGCGTCTTCCGCTACACGAGGCCTCATCTGAGACCTGGACAGGCGGGCCGTCCTGGTGCGTAAGCGGTTCTGTAGTTGGCCGCCGGCTGAAGCGCACGACGGCATCGGCAATGGACGCGTCGACGCCTGACGGAAAACCAACCAATCCATAGGGCCGAACCAGGCTACCGACGCGGCTACGGTACACACTGCAGGCCACCGAGTGCTGGAAGCCATCACAGTTTGGTCCAGCATCAATTTTTTCAGGCACAACTCACAGTCTCTGCTATGCTCTCACTCCACGAGATAACTAGGGCCATGGTACGGACAAGGTTGATGGTTACAAGCATCTGTCATATTTACAGGACCGTGGAAACGGTGAAAAAGACGTGCGGCGTACGTGCTACCCCGAGCCCACAGAGCCGAAGCACTCTCACCAATCTTTCAGAAACTCGTCGGCCAGATCTTTGTAGCTCACCTTTTTCTTCTTGGGAGCCGCGGGATTTGGATCTGGGGCTGGAACCCCCGCACTGTATGACGAACTTCCTGCCGGCGGTGCCGGAGCCACGGGATTGGATGCAGAACCACCTGTCTCAGGCACCGGAGCCCTGTTATCCGACATGGAACTTCTCACACGCGGCGGATCATGCTCGACTTTGGCTGGGGGATCGCTGCTCGCGTCTTCCCTAAGCGACGGTATCATGTCGAGGAGCATCGCGTGCAGAGGATCAACCATCTGTTCTATCTTCTCACCTGCCATGCTCTCTCCTTCACCAGCGTCTGTTCTTTGGGAAGTTCCTTTGCTTTCGAACTTTGGACTGCCTGTCTTCTCCTCTGCGGCACTCAGTTTGACGACTGTGGGCTCTCGATCGTCCAATGTGATGAACTGGGCCCCTGCAGGCGGTCCTTGGTTTTCATCCAGGCTATCTTCTTCCATCTTTACGACAGCATCTGTGCCAACCTTTTGATCTTCTTCACCTGTTTCACCAGGGCCGCTTTCGTCAGATTCACGATAGTCTATTTTCGCTTGCCGGGTTCCTCTTCTAGCACTTGTTCTTCGAACTGGTCTAGGAGCAGCTCGAGGTGGTCGTTGGTGCTTGTCACTGCTATCTTCTTCCATCCTGGAGATGGGATCTGTGTTCGACTTTTCATCATCTTGACCTGTTTCACCAGGACCGTCTTCTTCAGGTTCACCATCATCTATTTTTGCCTGCTTATTTCCTCTTCTAGCCCTTGTTGTTCGGACTGGCCTAGGAGCAGCCCGTACAGTTCTCGAACTACTGCTTGTCGCCCTGCCCCTTTTCCTTGCATGTTTAACATGAGATATTTCAACCTCCTCATTTTCAGCAGTCTTGTCATTAGAGGGCTGGGCCTTTTCCTCACTGAAATAAAACATCAACAATCAAAAGGTAAATAGTTGTTTTCAGAGATGATGAAATGGTGGATACGTTGAACCTTCAAATGTGAACATTCAACATATACCTCCTTTCGATTTGTATTTCTTCTAATGTATCCGGTTTAAGGTTGTAGGCGGTTTCAGGCAATTTCATTTGTTTCTCCACTGAATCTTCTAACCACTTGTTACTGACAACATGCAATCTTTTGTCGTGTAGGTAACGCCTCTCAGCTGGAGAGAAGCTGCATAAACAATAGACTCATTACTGTTCCTATTCCCTGTCACTCACATAATATACAAAAAAAAGCATTAAATCATCACCTCTTGTACAATATGTCAAAATTGTACACCTCAAGAACTGAAACTATAACCAAATGGGTAGCAGGAGCAAGCCTGCTGCAATACTGACCACCATGCATTGTAAGGTCCTGCTTCACCCTCTTTAGTGCAAGATCAGATATTACATTGTAGTCCTCGTTCCTTCAGGAAGAAAACAAAAAAAGGAGAAACAAATAAGTATTGACATTACATGGAAGATGATATTTGGCAGTAAATGAGACTTACACTAAAGGTGCATGATACAAGTAAACGCAGCAACCCTGGAAGAAGCAGAATCTTTCATCTGCATAATACTTCTTTTTGTACCGGTGTACCATGCTTGGATCGACAGTAACTTTGTCCATGTTGATGAATATCTGAACAATGAATCAATGAAAGAACTGAAACTATAACCATAAACTAGCCCTTATAAAAAGGGCAAAAAGCAACAATATTTCAAGTCACAGCCAGCAACACCTTTCCTGCCACTTGCTAGTCAGAGCAACCTTCTCAGCACAAGCTAAGAATTTTATGTGATAAAACCACTTTAACAACAAAATTACAATGCCAGGGGATGCGACAATACGTGGATCTATGGCGAAGTAACAATCCAAAATTATGTTTGTGCTGTCATTCAAACTCTAACAGTGCTCGTTGGGTGAGTTGTTTGATGGCCATTATTAGGGAGATTTAAATTGGTGAAATCTGTCGAAGATTTATGTGTCTGAAAGGGATATCGCAACATGATTTCTCTAGCAAAGAGATACTATCAAATAGTGCTTTCTCTATCTGAGGCTTTATTCACGGGATGTACATAAATGTGGCCTTCAGATATCCCTAAAGCTATAGCCTATTTCAGATTCATCTGTCCCAAGGCTCATGTTGAGGGGTTTGCAAATTGCTCATATATGTACTGTAGCAATCCCATGTAGCTTCCAGCTAGCTACAGGGTGTACTGTAGTATGTGGCTATGTGCACCTTCTACTATATAGCTGACTGAGAGAACTGAGCACCACTCAGTTTGTGGGGCCGCATGAACATCAACCCACCCAGGGGCAGATCTAGGCCAAACAAGGCCAAGGTGCACAGCTCATGGGCTAAGGAGCATACACCAAATTGTGCAGAGCCCATGAAATACCAGGGTGCACACACCAACTTTTATGGGCTGATTGCAAGGAAAAAAGATGTTGGACCCTGGTGCATGTGCACCCTGGTAGCCCAACGTGGCTCCGCCCCTGAACCCACCCATTGGGGTTCAACTGTCATGGTTTGGTGCCTGGTGTCTAGGTCGTTCTTCTATAAACAATGCCATCAGCTTCTATAGCCTGCTGTCTACGTCATTCTTCTATAAACAATGCTATCAGCCATACTATAGCTGGTAGCATGATTAATTCAGACCCCCGTAACACATCTTGATTTTTGAAAAATTGTCACATGTGTTTAAGGAGATAAAGCATTTGCCGCATACAAAAATAAGCTCTGTACCTGCTTCAGGTCAGAAACATCGATGTCCCAGTAGTAAAAATCTGCGTACGAGTCGATCTCTTCAGGAAATTTGTGCCTGGCAAAATCTGCAAGAAAGAGGATATACCTGCACAGCAAAATGCATTAGAATATGTTGGGTAAAAAGATTAGAGGAATATGTGATATAAGCAAAGGACGAACTTGGGTTGCAAACGAAGAAGTATTTTTTGCTTGCAACAGTCCAAGATCCAGGAATAATGAATGATCCTTCCGTGGCGTATGGCCGCCTGATATTTGATACCTGAGAGTGCAGCAAATAGCCTCAAACTGTATGTACTCAGCACCCAGGATAAGGAAAAGTAGCCCTGCACAACAAAAGTGGAATACCTTTCTTCTCCGCTGCTATGCAGTGAGTAACAGAGTCATTAAGATTCATCGAGAAAGATCCTCCATTCTCCACAACCAGTTTATGGAAATAGTCGAGGTTATATGACGGAGGGGTGTTGACAAAATCTAAGTATGATAAGGAATGTACCAGTCCGAATATATGGTGTGCTTTAAAAAGATGCAGATATAGTTGCTTGACCTTCTACACAAATGTGTAGGTAGTGGCATATATGCCAAAAAAAAGGATACAGAACATCGTGTTTGCAAATATCAGGGTTTCGCCCTTTAAGCCTGATATGTCAGTCTTCATAAGATGTGAAGGGATGATTGATACATTCTTCTTCTCCCCCCTTTTGTTTATTTTTGGGTTCTGTAAGTTGTCGTTTTTCAGACTCTTATCATCTTCTGCCTTGTGCATTGACCCATTACTTGAGTGCACGATCTCCACAAATGCTGCAATGATCAATATTCCAGAGTTCATCTTTCAGATATATAATCAATATGCATGGGCATCAGAAGCAATGTGCCTTACTGTGAGATATTCAAATTGAAATGAGGATATTGATACAAAAAAACTATTAAAAGCGCAAAAAAGAATTACATTGCACATCAAGGCACTCGTGCCATGGCTTATCATATCTCACTCGTTGAATGCGGGGGAACCTCAAGCAGTATGGGGCAGCAAAAACCTTCAATATATTGGAAGCAATTGTCAAAAACCAACTGGAGAGCAAATCAGTGATTGGCTAAATTGGACAAGAAGAAATATTTCTTGAGCATAACTTTTTTAAAGACTGCAATACAACAAGTATTCGATTCTTTAAAATGAATTACCTCGGATTTAATTGTTCGAATATCACTTGTTATAGATAGTATGACTGACCTGCAATTCGTGATTTAGCAGATCAGATGCTTGCTACAGCTGAGGCTGGCTAGTAAGAAGCCAAGAACCCAAACGATTAAAGAAAGCTTACTTATCAGGGCTTTCTATCCAAACATCTGGCCGCTCCTTCAAATTGTTTGTTACTTCATAAAATCTGGGTGTTTTTTTGGGGGTTCCACTTTTGATGATTAAAAAAATAGCCATTCATGAGACGGAAATGGGGTGCCTTAACAAATAAATTCAAACATGTAGCATACTAAACTAATAATAATGCAAAAGCAGAAACAAAGACAATATACCTAAAGTGGGGCTTCAGTTTCGCGACTAGAGTGGCAAGTTCTTCATCGGAGAGACCAGTACCGACTCGACAAAATGAAAGAAATCTTGCAAGGATAGCAAAATACATAAAGGTAGGAAACAAAAACTTTGACAATCTGACCATATCAAAAGCTCATAAGAAACACTCTGAGAACTATTAGAACATGAAAAACTGAATGATCAAAATGCTATAATTTTTTTACTTGCTTTTTTTCCTTTTGAGACCAGAACTTAGCTATTAAGAACGTCAATATAGTATTAGGAGAACCGAATTCCCTCTCTTAACCATATATCCACCTACTTTCCCCCACATTGGTAGATATAAAGGTACACAAACTACTGTAGGAGAAAAGGTTTGCTTACCTTTTGGGGTGACTATTATCATCTGAAGACACTGCAAGACCAACTAAAAACTGTGCAACCTATAAATCGGTTTCGAATGATCAGAATTCCTTCATAGCATCCACTTGGAAGAACAAAGATAATTTAAGTATAGTCTTAGCATTACAAGAAAATTGCAGTTGGTAAGTCATGAGTTGTTATGTAAGAATCAAGAGTACACATTCAAAACTTTGCACCTCAGCTAGTGTTAATGTTGAAACCAGAACAGTGAAAGAAGTATGTGAAATTCAAAACAAGCACATGTACACACCTCTCCTCCTCGACGCCCTGATCCATAATATCCACCTAAAAAATAAAGGAATGGACATACACTCAATCACTGCACTCAATCAACAGGTGGAAAAGTTTACTGTTAATACTTCAAGTAAGCATGATGATGCTGACCTATAATAATAACATCCAGATCAGCACCAGCATGTATATAATCAGGCTTTAGTTTAAGCCACTTTCCAGTTCGATCACCAGGTTCCCATTTGGAATCAAGGTCCTTTAGTACAATTCCCTCATCTCTAATCACAAACAATGGATTGAAAAATCATGAGACCACATTTAGTTATTAGTGTTACAAACAGATTGCTACGTTGTTTTGTGTTTAGGAAGTGGAAACAAACCTGTTTTCGACAGTCTCCTTGAAGAATTTCTCAACGTCTTCAATATTGGGAGCAAAAATGGACCAGCATGGTTCATCTACAATTTGCAAGCATAACTACTGTTACATATTACTGAAAGGAAAAAAAAGATATAGCAAAAAAATCAAGCTCGTTATGCACTGCAGAAAATAAATTTGTAAACATAAAAAAAAAAAACATGTCAAAGCAAAAGGACAGTTCTGTTAACACCCCTGTGGCAAATTTTTTGAAGATGTCATCTAGATTTATTTATTTGAATCAGATGTCAAGTTGAGACGGCATATAACTTTCAGGAGCTACCTGGGGGGCGATGGGTGTTTAGACCACCTGTTGGAACCAAAATCTCAAGACGACCCTTTAAAGGTTTGACAACCTTCCGCAGAATTTCGTGCCGCTCCGACAAACTTTGGTGGATAACACTAGTGTCTCCAGAATAAAGAATGTCAAAAGCAATATCTGTACATTCCTAGCGTCAAGCAAAACATGGCCAGCATGAAAAGAAAAAGTGATATGAAAAACTGAAGGGTAAAATAATGTTCCTCATAATTAAGTATTTGCGAACCAAAGGAAAATAAATTTCAGGTCATGTGTTAAATGCATATAGATCTACCCAAGCGAGAAACAAATGTCCTAGTGTTTTCAGGACACTGAAACCCAAAAGGTGTTTCATTACCAATTTGCCAGTTACTCCCTCCGTTCGGAATTACTTGTCGCAGAAATGGATGTATCTAGACGTATTTTAGTTCTAGGTACATCCGTTTCCGAGACAAGTAATTCCGAACAGAGGGAGTAGGTATCAATACAGAAAGCAAGATGCAAGAAGCAGTTAAAAGTGAAGGATACAGCACAACTGCAAGGGGAAAAAGGTAATTTCAGTTAGATAGGGACTGCCATACCAGGGTGAATCTAAAATGAACCTATAGTGAACAAGTTAATGATAAAACCTGTCGATTTGTCTCCAGCCCCTCACTAGCAGCCTTTGCTGTGAATAAAATAGTTTGAGTTCACTGTAAAATATTCAACAGAACATGCAAAATATTACTAATTCCAATGAAAGTTTAAAAACCTATTTCCTGGTTTGAGCCAAATTCAGCAAACCGATTAAGCGCAGTATCCCAAACAAGCATCTCCCCATCCAAAATACACCTGAGGATTCAGTTGAATTCATATCAGAGTTAAGAATGAGTGACCAAGTTGTATTGTGAAATAATCTACACAAAACATTGATATCATTCCCACAGAGAGCTTATATTGTCAAGGAAATAATATAAGGGGCAAGATGATCCCATAATAACTCAGCACATTCGGGTTTGTCTATCTAGCTAACTAGCCAAATAAGACCAACAAACTGACTACATGTTCCAATAATCACTGGAAAGATTTTGTCCATTTGTTTATTATGATAGGACTAAGCCCTGAGATGGACTTCTTTCATGCAAAGTCTAGCATCATTCTTATTAATGCTACAGTACCCCCAAAAAAAGAGGATACTACTGCTTAGTAATAATAAACAATACCTGTCAACCAGGATATTTTCCTTAATAAATTTGGACATCCCAGATGTATATTCAGAATGATCAAGAAAGGTCCTGACATACAGAAAACATTAGTGGGCCAAGATGAGGCTCTCTGTAAACTCAAAAACTTATACGTTTCAGAAGAATGTGCAAGTAAATATGGAACAATTTAATTTACCGTGAGAAGAAATGAATCTCTTCCCCATTCTTGTGAATTTGGATACGATCGCCATCAAATTTGCACTCAGCAACCACTGGTTTGCCATGAAGCTGGAGACAGGGAGGTGGCAGTTTGACGAAGCAGATTCAGGTGATGCCAAAGAGAAATACAGAGAGGGTATTTCCTTGGCAATAGTTACAACATGCAGTGTCACACTAGGAGCTAGAAAAAACAAGGAAATACCTTCTTCCATGCAGATGAAGCGTTACCGACTCTCATAGCTAGCTGAGGCCTCACAGCCTTTCCGACTTCTATATCCTGATCATACAACATAGGAGTAACAGAAGTAATGAGAAAATTGTGTGTGCCTGAAAGATATTCAATGACCTATCCATCCAAAAGATGGCTCCATGCATAGACAAAAGAGCAAAAGGTAAGAGCTACGAAATAATACTACATTTTGAAGACTTTGACCGTTGAACCACGAATAGTATGTGTCAGAAACAAAGTACAAGCAACAGCATAATCACCTGACGTTTATGCCTTTGACTTCGATCATTAAGCTTTTCACAGACCCATTTTAAGTCACAAGTGACATTGAATAAGTCCTCAGCGTCAGGATGAAATTCATGGAATATGCTCTTCTCACTGATCCCCAATTTCAAGTCTATGATGGTACAGGAACATCAAAAGAAATTCAGAAGTACTGTTGGAATGTGCATCAATTATTAAGCATAAAGAAACAATAGTCTGTAGAACAAGTTCACCTTTAATAATGATCATGAGAAGCCACTTCATTTCAAGGGCATTGGTTTTCTTGATCATACTTGAAAGAACCGAAGCCTTCTCAGACCTATATAAAATGAGGAGGAACTTCTGATTTCTGACTTTCAGTCATACACGAATGCGAAGGAAATAGATGCATAAGCTACCTAGTATCACTTGCAGATAGACGATCAAGTGCGTCATTAACCTCCTTTATTGTCAACCCACCAGAAGTCATTCCTTGCCTCCGCTGCAGCACCTGAGTAGAAAAAGGAAATTATGTCAAAAGCGGCCTGAAAAAAAAAGGCAAGATAAGCTGCTACAACAAGCAGCATCTTGATAAATCAATACAGCCACATGCATTTTGAATTGAATCGGCGTTTCTTTATACATTTATAGTATCAAACCAATGACACCATATACAACTACCAATAAGGCTTCCAGCCTTCTACTTTCGAGCCATTAGACCATTTTTCGTTACAAGTTGTGCACCCGAATCACAGAGAACACACTGACGATAGCCAGTGGTACATTGCTAAGCATATGAAGAACATCATGTCAAGCACACAGCTGAAAGGTCAATCCCCTAAGTCAACCTCTAATCCTCAACGGCTAAACCCTACACAATTCAATCAGTTGGCACAATCCATCGAACCCCATACAACAATCCATCAACGGCGAGGCGACGCTGTGATTACGGAGAACGACAATGCTGAATGGTGGGGAAAAAAATGGTCCCGACTGTACCTCGGCGGCGACGAGGGAGAAGTTGCCCGCGTTGCGGCCGCCGCCCCCGCGGCGCCAGTTGGTGAGGCGGACGGCGTCGGGGGAGTCCTTGGCGATTCCGAGCGCTTCGACGAGCGCGGCGGCGAGGGCGGCCTCCTTGAGGCCGTAGGAGCCGCGCTCGCGGTCGAGGGACGGGAGGATGAGGCGGAGCGCGCTGAAGTAGTCGTCCCTGCCGCTGGCCCCGTAGGCGCGGTCGAGGAACGTGCGGAGGCGGCCCCGCTTCTTCGCGGACGTGCGGTCCCGCGTCATGGCCTGGAACATCGCCACCAGGAGCCCGAACCGTACCGTCGCCGCCATCGCCGGCGTCGTGGGTGCGGGGTGGGGACGGCAGAGGGTCGAACCAGGGGCCTCTCTGCAAAACTGCGCCGCCGCTATATTGTTTTTTTTTCCTTGGTTCCTTCTCCCGCACGAGCTCCAGAGGGTTCGGAGGAAATGACGTGGTTTACTTTTGTGTACAACAAGGCCCAACAGACAAACTACACTCGTTCGTTGGCCCACCTTTGCTTTCGTCCGTCACCGTACAAGGCCCGAAACAAAGGAGTGAGAGATATTTTTTATTGTCAAAAAAAAAGGAGTAAGAGATTTTTGTGTTTCAGTGTCTAGTTTATTTCACATTGTTGATTCTAGTCCAAAGCATCCCCGTTTTGTGCAGTCTGTTATTTGCTTAGAATAATACAATTTTTCTATTGATAATTGTATTAAAATACATGGATTATTTAGCAAGTAGTTATGCATAGCATCTAACGACTTTGGGATATTTGACGACTGAGCATAGTTCCAACACTGGATTGGTCTCTAAATGCCAGGCAGCTAAACATAGCATTTGACAACTTGGATGTAGACACTTGCTCATAGGTCATACCATTGTGATTAGAGTTAAAATGGTCCCACTTTATCTTTTCCTTTGCATGTTCAAATGGATGAACATTATTCATGTTTTCCCATCTGGACATCATTGTCCGATATATGGCTCTAAATCTTATTTTGTCCGGAACACATATAGGTCCGCACCTTGTATATCCAGGAATTTTACTACCATACCACAACAAGACCTTTTCCCACGAAGTCATGTTTGTCTTTTATAAATTTAGCGTGACCATTTTTTCTCTCCCGCACGAGCTCGAGAGGGTTCCGAGGAATGCCGTCGTTCAATTTTGGGTAGAAGGACCGAAGGGCGCGTCTATAGCTCACGTGTAGCGAGCGTGAGCCAAACAGTATTTGGAAAAATGTTCTGGATGTATCAAAAAAAGTTCCAGATGTATAAAGAAAATTGATAATGTGTATGAGTAACATAGACATGTATTGAAAAATTATGAAGGCCATAAATTAAAAACTGGTAAAGAAACACATAAAACTGAAGCCTAGATACAAAAGCCATTGAAAACTTACACAGAAACACACACATGAAAAAAAAGAACCTGATTTTCATGCTTCTAAAACCCGCTTCCCAGGAACCCAAATAGGGTTGGACCATATAGCGATTGCCTACTGTATTGTAGTAGCCGAGATACAACCTTGGCGAGGCATGAAAGGCCGAACAACTAAGGATGTATTTGATTTGAGAATGAAGTGGAACGCAACGCCATGGTTCCGTTCCACTGGAATGGGTTGGTTTCGTTCTCGAGTTCGGTAAGAGCAATTCCGAGAAATGGAATGGTTACATTTTGGTGTTTGGTTTGAGAGATGGAATGAAATGGAATTGTTCATCTCATACACTGAATGCATATTGAATTGGATTTGGACAGAAAACTAAACTGACAGCTACATTAGTTCATGGGGGGTGTAAATGCATCTAGTGCCACCCCTAGTTGGTTTTGGAGTATTGACGACAAACCTAGTTGAGGGACTAATGTGTTTGTGAGAATTGCAGGATAACACAGGTAGAAGTCCCTCATTGATTCGGTTTTCCTACCAGAGATGACCCCTAAAAATGTAAGAAGACATTGAAGTCAAAGGTGGTATGTGAAGACATTCACATTGAAGACTATGACAAGAGAAGACATCGCATGAAGACTATGGAGCGCGAAGACTTAGTTCTTTCGTTGTTCTTTTTCTTCTTTGTTGAGTCATAGGAACCACCGTACTGTTAAGTGGGGTCCAAGTGAACCAGTTAGAATGACTGAAGTGATGCTTAACCAAAATCCTATGTCTTCGAGTGAAGACTATGAGAGCAAATCTTGTCCAGAGTTGGACAAGTCAGCTTTGCTTGTAGCTCAAGTAAAGTTGCCGTGTGTGTTTGAAATCTGACCATTGGAACACGTGTTAGTTCCTTAGTGACCAAGGGTCATTTCGGACAAATCAGGTCGGGTTGCCTAGTGGCTATAAATAGCCCACCCCCTACAACCATAAACGGTTGGCTGCTCAAAGTTAGTGCACGGCTTTTGTCGTTTGAGAGCAACCCACCTCGAAGCCTTTGAGAGAGAATTCCTTGTGAGGATAAAGCCCTAAACTCGCAGAGCCAAAGAGTGTTAGGCATCACTTAAGTCTTCCTGTCTGTGTGATCCGAAGACTTATTACACTTGAGGACTGTGAATCCTCCAGCCGGTTAGGCGCCGCGTTCTGAGCATCCAAGAGTCATTGTGGATCGCCGGTGAACGAAGTCTGTGAAGGTTTGGAAGTCTACCTTGAAGACTTACCAGAGTGATTGGGCGAGGACTGGGTGTCCTTAGCTCAAGGGGAATAAGGTGAAGACGAGGTCTTCTGAGTTGAATCTCAGCCTCCCTAACCAGACGTACAGTTGTCACAGCAACTGGAACTGGTCCAACAAATCATTGTCTTCAACGAGTCACTGGTTTCATCCTTCCCTTCCCTTTACTTACTGTTGGTCCTTGTGAAGTCATTGTATGATTGCTTTATCTTTTGTCTTCACTGAGTGACTGCTTGTTCTAATTGGCTTCACAATATCTTCCTACCTGATCTTTACTGCCTAGCTGCTATTAGTCATTGTGCTTTCACTCCATTGAATACTTGACTATGGTTTGCCTAGTGTAGTCTACCTTCCACTGCATGGTAATAGGTTTATTCCTATCGTTTGTCTTCGAAACTTCCATGTTTTGAGGACTTTCATAAAAATCGCCTATTCACCCCCCCCTTTAGTCGATCACTAGCACTTTCAATTGGTATCAGAGCAAGGTACTCCCTTGTTCTGTGTGATTCGATTTAACCACCTGGAGTTTTAGCTATGTCGACTGCAGGGATAATCAAAGTCTCCGTTGCGTGCCCAGTCTTCGATGGAATTGAATATCCCTACTGGAAGAATAAGATGCGCATGCATCTTGAAGCCATTGATGTCGACCTATGGTATGTCGTTGAGAATGGCGTTCCCAAGGCTGGTGAAGGTGTCACCGCTGCTGATGTCAAGAAGTTTGTTCAACTGGACTTCACTGCCAAGAACATCATCTGTGGTCATCTGACCAAAGGACGGTATGGCCGCGTGAGTGCTTTGGAAACATCTAAGCTAGTCTGGGACTGGCTCTCCAAGGTCAACGAAGGCGTCTCAACCCAGAGAGATCAGAGAATCAGTGTCCTTCGCAACCTCTTGTGAAGAAGTTCCAAAAATTCACCAAGAAGAAAGGCTTTAGAAAGTCCTCACGATCAAGCTCAAGGAATGATGAAGCTTCTGCTCATGACTACAAGAAGAGAACATGCCACAAGTGCAAGAAACCTGGTCACTACATCTCTGAGTGTCCACAGTGGGACAATGAGAACAAGAAGAAAAAAGAAGAACAAGGAGTATGATTCTGACGACAAGAAGAAGAAGAAATACTCAAAGTCTTCTTCCAAGTCCTCCTCAAAGTCTTCATCACACAAGAAGAGCTCATCTGGCAAGGCACGTGCGTTTGTTGGCAAGGAAATGGATTCAGAGGAGGAGTCCGCTTCTGAGGAGGCGGAGGTGGAGTCTGAGGAGGAGTCCGATTCTGGCGTTGCGAGTCTGGCTACAACATACTTTGCCAAGTCCATCTTCAACACTGAAGACAGTGACTTCATGCCGACACCGATGCAAATGACAAGGACTACTCCGCTCCTACCTACTGCTTCATGGCACGCGGTGCCAAGGTAAACACACGCACTACTCACTATCAAACATCTAGTGAAGATGACTCTGATTATGGTTCCAAACCCAGCTACAAATCACTTGCTAAAATTGCAACTGAACAACAGAAAGCTATGGAACATATTCAAAAACTGTTAGACAAAAGCGATGATCTGTTAGACGCTGAAATGACTCGATCTCAGTCCTTAATTGAAGACATAAAAAATCTTCACGTTGAGTATGAGGAACTTGAAAGTCGTCATGAAACGCTCTCAACAACTCATGAAAATCTTTCCTATGATTATCTTCAAAGGAAGCAAGATCTTGAGAAATTGAGAGCGGCTCATGAAGATCTTCAAAAGGAAAACGAGTCACTTCGCGCCAAACAGATCAGTTCAGCTCAGGAAGGATTTGAACCACCATGTCTTAAATGCCTTGAGCGTGATAACGCTACTTCTGTTGCTGAATGTTCTACTGCTGCTACTATTGCAATATCTTCAACTGTTGATGTGGTAACTAACCTCTCTACTGAGGATACCACTGCTATTGCTGATGAGAATGCTAGGTTGAAGACATTGCTTGAAACAGGGATGTTTAAAAGTCTCAAAGGGCATCAGACACTATGTGATGTCATCAAAAGGCAGATCCTGAACCGAAACCCTAGGAAAGAGGGTGTTGGGTTCGAAAGGAAAATGAATGCTGATGGCTCTTACTGGAAACCTGAGCAGTACCCCAAAACCACATGGGTTGCTGCAAAGGAACCTTCAGCGGATCCATCCACCCTATCTGGCTTCACTTGTGCTAATCCCATTGTTATTGATGAATCCTTTGATGCAAACTATAAACTGTTTAAGAATCAGAATGGTGAAGTGTTTGCCAGGTATATTGGTACTAACTGCAGGAATGGGCCGCCTATGAAGAAGGTCTGGGTGCCGAAAAGGTGTTTGGAAAATCTTCCTGTGAATGTCGTCATGACACCACAAGTGAAGAAGACAAACCCCAGACCACAGGCTTCATATGGTCCAAAGGCTTCATACAGACAGAGGACTCACCTGAGTCGCACTAACACAAATGTTTTGCAGGGAAACCTTACTCAGGCCTATGAATATGAGCGTGTTTCATTAAACCGCCATGTTCATAAGACCAAAAACTATTCTGCTTATCCTTATGAGTACTATTGTCCACTTGTAAGACTTTTTGCTAGGGCTCCAAAGCCAAAGTTCTCAGATGCTGCACTTAGACTCATTGCTTCGAAGCCACCCTTGAAGATGTGGGTGTCTAAGAAAGCTTAACTCTCTTTTGCAGGGAAAGGTCTCCAGCCGAAAACCAAAATCGTCTGACGCTATTGCTGGGGACCTTAAACATCTTGTAGGGCGCAACATCAAATGCCCAAATGGTCTTATTATGTATTTTGTTCCTGAGTCGCTTGCCACTTGCCCTATTAGTCCTAATCTCGATCTAAGCTTTCATAATTCACTGGCTCGTCAAATGTTTTTGCTTCACAATTCTCTTCGTGAAGCCTATCCCCCTAACTGCACTGTAGGGTACGACACCAGCTACTTCAGAATGGATTATTGATAGTGGGTGTACCAATCACATGACTGGTAAGCGAAGCCTTCTTATGGACTCAACCTTACGTCCATCTGACAAAAGTCACATCACATTTGCTGACACTGGTAAAAGTAAGGTATTGGGTCTAGGTAGAGTTGCAATCTCAAAGGATCAACACATGGATAAAGTCATGCTTGTTGAATCCCTTGGTTTCAACTTAATGTCTGCCTCAATGCTTTGTGATTTAAACATGATTGTGATGTTTGGAAAATATCGTTGCCTTGTTCTAATGGAATCTGACAAGTCTCTAGTGTTTGAAGGGTATCGGAAAGATGATTTGTACGTGGTAGATTTCTCAGCAGGACCACAGCTTGCCGTATGTCTTCTAGCAAAAGCTTCAGAATGCTGGCTCTGGCATCGGAGGCTAGGGCATGCTGGCATGGGGAACCTCGCACACCCTTGCAAGGAAGAAGCATGTCATAGGCATCGAGGGCGTCAAGTTCAAGAAGGATCACTTATGCGGTGCCTGTGAAGCAGGAAAGATGACGAGGGCCAAGCATCCCTCGAAGACAATCATGACAACGACTCAACCCTTCGAACTGCTCCACATGAATCTTTTCGGTCCCACTCATTACTCAACTCTTACTACTACTGCTTGTCTCTATGGCATTGTCATTGTTGATGATTATTCAAGATATACTTGGGTGCATATAATCCTCTACAAGATTGAAGTGCAGGATGTCTTCAGACGCTTCGCCAATCGAGCAATGAACAACTATGGCGTCAAGATAAAGCACATCAGAAGTGACAATGGCACTGACTTCAAGAACACTGGCCTAGATACATATCTTGATACTTTGGGCATCACACATGAATTCTCAGCTCCGTACACGCCACAACAGAATGGCGTCGTCGAACGCAAGAACAGAACACCTATTGAGATGGCTCGGACGATGCTTGATGAATACAAGACTCCAAGAAAATTCTGGCCTGAAGCCATTGATACTGCATGCCATATCATCAACCGTGTTTATCTTCACAAGCTTTTGAACAAGACATCCTATGAGCTCCTTACTGGCAAGAAGCCAAATGTCAGTTACTTCAGAGTATTTGGTGCCACGTGCTGGATCAAGGATCCACATCACACTTCAAAATTTGCACCAAAAGCACATGAAGGTTTTATGCTTGGATATGGAAAGGATTCGCACTCCTACAGAGTCTTCAACCTCTTTCACTATAAAGTGGTTGAAACAGTGGATGTGTGGTTCGATGAGACTAACGGCTCACAAAGAGAGCACCTCCCAAATGTGCTAGATGAAGTTCCATCCAGTGAATCAATCAAACTTATGGGAACTGGAGAAATCATACCTTCTGAAGCTCAGCCTGAAGAGGAACTTATCATCTCCGCACCTGATCAACCTAAAGACAATGATCAACCTGAAGACAATCCTTCTAACGATGACAATGATCAGCAAGAGCAAAATCTTCGTCCTGTACATCCTCGTGTCGCAAATGAAGTACAGGTTGAGAGAATAATTGATAGCATCAATGCACCAGGTCCACTCACTCGTTCAAGGGCAACACAGCTAGCAAATTTCTGTGGGCACTTCGCATTTGTCTCAATATCTGAACCCAAGAAAGTTGAAGAAGCCTTCATGGAACCTGAATGGATTCAAGCTATGCAAGAAGTGCTTCAACAGTTTGAGCTGAATAATGTATGGGAACTGGTTAAGCGTCCTGATCCTCGCAAGCACCATATAATAGGAACAAAATGGATATATCGCAATAAGCAAGATGAGCATGGTCAAGTTGTTAGAAACAAAGCTCGTCTCGTTGCTCAAGGGTACACTCAAGTTGAATGGATTGACTTTGATGAAACATTTGTTCCTGTGGCTAGACTTGAAGCCATACGCATACTGCTGGCCTATGCAAATCATCATAACATTCTTCTGTATCAAATGGATGTGAAGAGCGCTTTTCTCAATGGCAAGATTGAAGAAGAAGTGTATGTTGCACAACCGCCTGGCTTTGAAGATCCAAAACATCCTGACATGGTGTACAAGCTCAACAAGGCACTGTATGGCCTCAAACAAGCCCCTAGGGCTTGGTATGACACACTCAAAGACTTCCTGAAGAGCAAAGGCTTCAAACCTGGTTCCCTCGACCCCACTCTCTTCACGAAGACATATGATGGTGAACTGTTTGTGTGCCAAATATATGTGGATGACATTATCTTCGGCTGCACCAATCAGAAATACGCTGTCGAGTTTGGATATATGATGCAAGAGCAATATCAGATGTCCATGATGGGTGAGCTGAAGTTCTTCCTTGGTCTTCAAATACGTCAGCAACGCAATGGTATCTTCATATCTCAAGAGAAATACCTCAGAGATTGCCTGAAGAAATTTGGAATGCAAGATTGCAAAGGCTTCACGACGCCAATGCCAGCCAAACATCATCTGGGTCCCGACGACAATGGTAAAGAGTTCGATCAAAAGGTATACCGCTCCATGATTGGTTCTTTACTTTATCTATGTGCATCTAGGCCAGATATTTGTTGGGAACGTAGTAATTTCAAAAAATTTCTATGCACACGCAAGATCATGGTGATGCATAGCAACGAGAGGGGAGAGTGTGATCTACGTACCCTTGTAGACCGACAGCGGAAGCGTTAGCACAACGCGGTTGATGTAGTCGTACGTCTTCACGGCCCGACCGATCAAGCACCGAAACTACGGCACCTCCGAGTTTTAGCACACGTTCAGCTCGATGACGATCCCTGGACTCCGATCCAGCAAAGTGTCGGGGTAGAGTTCCGTCAGCACGACGGCGTGGTGACGATCTTGATGTACTACCGTCGCAGGGCTTCGCCTAAGCACCGCTACAATATTATCGAGGATTACGGTGGAAGGGGCACCGCACACGGCTAAGAATATGATCACGTGGATCAACTTGTGTGTCTAGGGGTGCCCCCTGCCCCCGTATATAAAGGAGCAAGGGGAGGAGGCCGGCCGGCCCTATGGCGCACCAAGGAGGAGTCCTCCTCCTAGTAGGAGTAGGACTCCTACTAGGAGGGGGAAGGAAGTGGGGAGGGAGAAGGAAAGGGGGCCGCCGCCCCCCTCTCCTAGTCCAATTAGGACCAGGGGGGAGGAGGCGCGCGGCCCACCCTGGCTGCCCCTCTCTCTCTCCACTAAGGCCCATATGGTCCATTACTTCTCCCGGTAGGGTTCCGGTAACCCTCCGGCTCTCCGGTTTTCTCCGAAATCACTCGGAACACTTCCGATGTCCGAATATAGCCGTCTAATATATCAATCTTTATGTCTCGACCATTTCGAGACTCCTCATTATGTCCGTAATCACATCCGGGACTCCGAACTAACTTCGGTACATCAAAACTCATAAACTCATAATATAACTGTGATCGAAACCTTAAGCGTGTGGACCCTACGGGTTCGAGAACAATGTAGACATGACCTAGACATGTCTCCGGTCAATAACCAATAGCGGAACCTGGATTCTCATATTGGCTCCCACATATTCTACGAAGATCTTTATCGGTCAGACCGCATAACAACATACGTTGTTCCCTTTGTCATCGGTATGTTACTTGCCCGAGATTCGATCGTCGGTATCTCAATACCTAGTTCAATCTCGTTACTAGCAAGTCTCTTTACTCGTTTTGTAATACATCATCTCGCAACTAACTCATTAGTTGCAATGCTTGCAAGGCTTATGTGATGTGCATTACCGAGAGGGCCCAGAGATACCTCTCCGACAATCGGAGTGACAAATCCTAATCTCGAAATACGCCAACCCAACATTTACCTTTGGAGACACCTGTAGAGCTCCTTTATAATCACCCAGTTACGTTGTGACATTTGGTAGCACACAAAGTGTTCCTCCGGCAAATGGGAGTTGCATAATCTCATAGTCATAGGAACATGTATAAGTCATGAAGAAAGCAATAGCAACATACTAAACGATCGGGTGCTAAGCTAATGGAATGGGTCATGTCAATCGCATTATTCTCCTAATAATGTGATCTCGTTAATCAAATGACAACGCATGTCTATGGTTAGGAAACATAACCATCTTTGATTAACGAGCTAGTCAAGTAGAGGCATACTAGTGATGGTTTGTTTGTCTATGTATTCACACATGTATTATGTTTCCGGTTAATACAATTCTAGCATGAATAATAAACATTTATCATGAAATAAGGAAATAAATAATAACTTTATTATTGCCTCTAGGGCATATTTCCTTCAGTCTCCCACTTGCACTAGAGTCAATAATCTAGATCACATCGCCATGTGATTTAACATCAATAGTTCACATCACCATGTAATTAACACCCATAGTTCACATCGTCATGTGACCAACACTTCAAAGGGTTTGCTAGGGTCAGTAATCTAGTTCACATCTATATGTGATTAACACCCAAAGAGCACTAAGGTGTGATCATGTTTTTCTTGTGAGAGAAGCTTAGTCAATGAGTTTGCCAAAATTCAGATCCGTATGTATTTTGCAAATTTCTATGTCTACAATGCTCTGCACGGAGCTACTATAGCTAATTGCTCCCACTTTCAATATGTATCCAGATTGAGACTTAGAGTCATCTAGATCAGTGTCGAAATTTACATCGACGTAACCCTTTACGACGAACCTTTTGTCATGTCCATAATCGAGAAACATATCCTTATTCCACTAAGGATAATTTTGACCGCTGTCCAGTGATCTATTCTTAGATCACTATTGTACTCCCTTGCCAAAAACAGTGTAGGGTATACAATAGATCTGGTACACAGCATGACATACTTTATAGAACCTATGGCCAAGGCATAGGGAATGACTTTCATTCTCTTTCTATCTTCTGCCATGGTCAGGCTTTGAGTCTTACTCAATTTTACACCTTGTAACGCAGGCAAGAACTCTTTCTTTGATTGTTCCATTTTGAACTACTTCAAAATCTTGTCAAGGTATGTACTCATTGAAAAAACTTATCAAGCGTCTTGATCTATCTCTATATATCTTGATGCTCAATATGTAAGCAGCTTCACCGAGGTCTTTCTTTGAAAAACTTCTTTCAAAACACTCCTTTATGCTTTGCAGAATAATTCTACATTATTTCCGATCAACAATATGTGATTCACATATACTTATCAGAAATGCGGTAGTGCTCCCACTCACTTTCTTGTAAATACAGGCTTCACCACAAGTCTGTATAAAACTATATGCTTTGATCATCTCATCAAAGCGCATATTCCAACTCCGAGATGCTTGCACCAGTCCATAGATGGATCGCTGGAGCTTGCACATTTTGTTAACACTTTTAGGATTGACAAAACCTTCTGGTTGCATCATATACAACTCTTCTTTAAGAAATCCATTAAGGAATGCAGCTTTGTTTATCCATTTGCCAGATTTCATAAAATGCGGCAATTGCTAACATGATTTGGACAGACTTAAGCATAGATACGAGTGAGAAACTCTCATCGTAGTCAATATCTTGAACTTGTCGAAAACCTTTTTGCGACAATTCTAGCTTTGTAGATAGTAACACTACTATCAGCGTTCGTCTTCCTCTTGAAGATCCATTTATTTTCAATTGCTTGCCGATCTACGGGCAAGTCAACCAAAGTCCATACTTTGTTTTCATACATGGATCCCATCTCAGATTTCATGGCTTCAAGCCATTTTGCGGAATCTAGGCTCACCATCGCTTCTTCATGGTTCGTAGGTTCATCATGATCTAGTAGCATGATTTCCAGAACAGGATTACCGTACCACTCTGGTGCGGATCTTACTCTGGTTGATCTACGAGGTTCAGTAATAACTTGATCTGAAGTTTCATGATCATCATCATTAACTTCCTCACTAATTGGTGTAGGTGTCACAGAAACCGTTTTCAGTGATGAACTACTTTCTAATACGGGAGTAGGTACAGTTACCTCATCATGTTCTACTTTCCTCCCACTCACTTCTTTCGAGAGAAACTCCTTCTCTAGAAAGAATCCATTCTAAGAAATGAATAACTTGTCTTCGGATCTGTGATAGAAGGTGTACCCAACTGTCTCCTTTGGGTATCCTATGAAGACACATTTTCTCCGATTTGGGTTTGAGCTTATCAGGATGAAACTTTTTCACATAAGCATCACAACCCCAAATTTTAAGAAACGACAACTTTGGTTTCTTGTTAAACCATAGTTCATATAGTGTCGTCTCAACGGATTTAGATGGTGCCCTATTTAACGTGAATGCAGCTGTCTCTAATGCATAACCCCAAAACGATAGTGGTAAATCGGTAAGAAACATCATAGGTTGCACTATATCCAATAAAGTACGGTTATGACATTCAGACACACCATTATGCTGTGGTGTTCCAGGTGGCATGAGTTTGTGAAACTATTCCACATTGTTTTAATTGAAGACCAAACTCGTAACTCAAATATTCGTCTCTGCGATTAGATCATAGAAACTTTATTTTCTTGTCACGATGATTTTCCACTTCACTCTGAAATTCTTTGAACTTTTCAAATGTTTCAGACTTATGTTTCATCAAGTAGATATTCCCATATCTGCTCAAATCATCTGTGAAGATCAGAAAATAATGATACCTATCGCGAGCCTCAATATTCATCGGACCACATACATCAGTATGTATGATTTCCAACAAATCTGTTGCTCGCTCCATTGTTCCGAAGAACGGAGTCTTAGTCATCTTGCCCATGAGGCATGGTTCGCAAGCATCAACTGATTCGTAATCAAGTGATTTCAAAAGCCCATCAGCATGGAGTTTCTTCATGCGCTTTACACCAATATGACCTAAACGGCAGTGCCATAAATAAGTTGCACTATCATTATTAACTTTGCATCTTTTGGTTTCAATATTATGATTATGTGTATCACTACAATTGAGATCCAACGAACTATTTTCATTGGGTGTGTAACCATATAAGGTTTTATCCATGTAAACAGAACAACAATTTATTCTCTTACTTAAATGAATAACCGTATTACAATAAACATGATCAAATCATATTCATGCTCAACGCAAACACCAAATAACACTTATTTAGGTTCAACGCTAATCCTGAAATTGTAGGGAGTGTGCGATGATGATCATATCAATCTTGGAACCACTTCCAACACACATCGTCACTTCACCCTTAACTAGTCTCTGTTTATTCTGCAACTCCCGTTTCGAGTTACTACTCTTAGCAACTGAACCAGTATCAAATACCGAGGGGTTGCTACGAACACTAGTAAAGTACACATCAGTAATCTGTATATCAAATATACCTTTGTTTATTTTGCCATCCTTCTTATCCGCCAAATACTTGGGGCAGTTCTGCTTCCAGTGACCAGTCCCTTTGCAGTAGAAGCACTTAGTCTCAGGCTTAGGATCAGATTTGGGCTTCTTTACTTGAGTAGCAACTTGCTTGCCGTTCTTCTTGAAGTTCCCCTTCTTCCATTTGCCCTTTTCTTGAAACTAGTGGTCTTGTCAACCATCAACACTTCATGCTCTTTCTTGATTTCTGCCTTCGTCGATTTCAGCATCACGAAGAGCTTGGGAATTGTTTTCGTTATCCCTTGCATATTATAGTTCATCAGGAAGTTCTACTAACTTGCTGATGGTGACTAGAGAATTCTGTTAATCACTATTTTATCTGGAAGATTAACTCCCACTTGATTCAAGCGATTGTAGTACCCAGACAATCTGAGCACATGCTCACTAGTTGAGAGATTCTCCTCCATCTTTTAGCTATAGAACTTGTTGGAAACTTCATATCTCTCAACTCGGGTATTTGCTTGAAATATTAACTTCAACTCCTGGAACATCTCATATGTTCCATGACGTTAAAAACGTCTTTGAAGTCCCGATTCTAAGCCGTTAAGCATGGTGCACTAAACTATCAAGTAGTCATCATATTGAGCTAGCCAAACGTTCATAATGTCTGCATCTGCTCCTGCAATAGGTCTGTCACCTAGCGGTGCATCAAGGACATAATTCTTCTGTGCAGCAATGAGGATAAACCTCAGATCACGGATCCAATCCGCATCATTGCTACTAACATCTTTCAACACAATTTTCTCTAGGAACATATCAAAAATAAAGGGAAGCAACAACGCGAGCTATTGACCTACAACATAGATATGCTAATACTACCAGGACTAAGTTCATGATAAATTAAAGTTCAATTAATCATATTACTTAAGAACTCCCACTTAGATAGACATCCCTCTAATCCTCTAAGTGATCACGTGATCCAGATCAACTAAACCATGTCCGATCATCACGTGAGATGGAGCAGTTTCATTGGTGAACATCTGTATATTGATCATATCTACTATATGATTCACGCTCGACCTTTCGGTCTCCGTGTTCCAAGGACATATCTGTATATGCTTGGCTCGTCAAGTATAACCTGAGTATTCCGCGTGTGCAACTGTTTTGCACCCATTGTATTTGAGCGTAGAGCCTATCACACCCGATCATCACGTGGTGTCTCAGCACGAAGAACTTTCGCAACGGTGCATACTCAGGGAGAACACTTCTTGATAATTGGTGAGATATCATCTTAAAATGCTACCGTCAATCAAAGCAAGATAAGATGCATAAAAGATAAACATCACATGCAATCAATATAAGTGATATGATATGGCCATCATCATCTTGTGCTTGTGATCTCCATCTTCGAAGCACCGTCGTGATCACCATCGTCACCGGCGCGACACCTTGATCACCATCGTAGCATCGTTGTCGTCTCGCCAATCTTATGCTTCCACGACTATCGCTACCGCTTAGTGATAAAGTAAAGCATTACAGCGCAATTGCATTGCATACAATAAAGCGACAACCATATGGCTCCTGCCAGTTGCCGATAACTTGGTTACAAAACATGATCATCTCATACAATAAAATTTAGCATCATGTCTTGACCATATCACATCACAACATGCCCTGCAAAAACAAGTTAGACGTCCTCTACTTTGTTGTTGCAAGTTTTACATGGCTGCTATGGGCTTAAGCAAGAACCAATCTTACCTACGCATCAAAACCACAACGATAGTTTGTCAAGTTGGTGCTGTTTTAACCTTCGCAAGGACTGGGCGTAGCCACACTCGGTTCAACTAAAGTTGGAGAAACTGTCACCCACTAGCCACCTTTGTGCAAAGCACGTCGGGAGAACCGGTCTCGCGTAAGCGTACGCGTAATGTCGGTCCAAGCCGCTTCGTCCAACAATACCGCCGAACCAAAGTATGACATGCTGGTAAGCAGTATGACTTATATCGCCCACAACTCACTTGTGTTCTACTCGTGCATATAACATCAACACATAAAACCTAGGCTCTGATATCACTGTTGGGGAACGTAGTAATTTCAAAATTTTCCTACGCACACGCAAGATCATGGTGATGCATAGCAACGAGAGGGGAGAGTGTGATCTACGTACCCTTGTAGACCGACAGTGGAAGCGTTAGCACAACATGGTTGATGTAGTCATACGTCTTCACGGCCCGACCGATCAAGCACCGAAACTACGACACCTCCGAGTTTTAGCACACGTTCAGCTCGATGACGATCCCCGGACTCCGATCCAGCAAAGTGTCGGGGTAGAGTTCCGTCAGCACGACGGCGTGGTGACGATCTTGATGTACTACCGTCGCAGGGCTTCGCCTAAGCACCGCTACAATATTATCGAGGATTACGGTGGAAGGGGGCACCGCACACGGCTAAGAAAACGATCACGTGGATCAACTTGTGTGTCTAGGGGTGCCCCCTGCCCCCGTATATAAAGGAGCAAGGGGAGGAGGCCGGCCGGCCCTATGGCGCACCAAGGAGGAGTCCTCCTCCTAGTAGGAGTAGGACTCCTACTAGGAGGGGGAAGGAAGTGGGGAGGGAGAAGGAAAGGGGGCGCCGCCCCCCCTCTCCTCGTCCAATTCGGACCAGGGGGAGGAGGCGCGCGTCCCACCCTGGCTGCCCCTCTCTCTCCACTAAGGCCCATATGGCCCATTACTTCTCCCGGTAGGGTTCCGGTAACCCTCCGGCTCTCCGGTTTTCTCCAAAATCACCCGAAACACTTCCGGTGTCCGAATATAGCCATCTAATATATCAATCTTTATGTCTCGACCATTTCGAGCCTCCTCGTTATGTCCGTGATCACATCCGGGACTCTGAACTAACTTCGGTACATCAAAACTCATAATATAACTGTCATCGAAACCTTAAGCGTGCGGACCCTACGGGTTCGAGAACAATGTAGACATGACCGAGACATGTCTCCGGTCAATAACCAATAGCGGAACCTGGATGCTCATATTGGCTCCCACATATTCTACGAAGATCTTTATCGGTCAGACCGCATAACAACATACGTTGTTCCCTTTGTCATCGGTATGTTACTTGCCCGAGATTCGATCGTCGGTATCTCAATACCTAGTTCAATCTCGTTACTAGCAAGTCTCTTTACTCGTTTCTTAATACATCATCTCGCAACTAACTCATTAGTTGCAATGCTTGCAAGGCTTATGTGATGTGCATTACCGAGAGGGCCCAGAGATACCTCTCCGACAATCAGAGTGACAAATCCTAATCTCGAAATACGCCAACCCAACATTTACCTTTGGAGACACCTGTAGAGCTCCTTTATAATCACCTAGTTACGTTGTGACGTTTGGTAGCACACAAAGTGTTCCTCCGGCAAACGGGAGTTGCATAATCTCATAGTCATAGGAACATGTATAAGTCATGAAGAAAGCAATAGCAACATACTAAACGATCGGGTGCTAAGCTAATGGAATGGGTCATGTCAATCGCATTATTCTCCTAATAATGTGATCTCGTTAATCAAATGACAACGCATGTCTATGGTTAGGAAACATAACCATCTTTGATTAACGAGCTAGTCAAGTAGAGGCATACTAGTGACGGTTTGTTTGTCTATGTATTCACACATGTATTATGTTTCCGGTTAATACAATTCTAGCATGAATAATAAACATTTATCATGAAATAAGGAAATAAATAATAACTTTATTATTGCCTCTAGGGCATATTTCCTTCAATATTATGCTTAGTGTTTGCATGTGTGCTCGATTCCAAGCGGCACCAAAGGAATCGTATCACTTAGCTGTGAAGCGAATTCTTCGATATTTGGCTTACACCCCAACATTAGGATTATGGTATCCAAAGGGCTCAGAGTTTGATCTGGTTGGATTCTCGGATGCTGATTATGCTGGTGACAAGGTGGATCGCAAGTCTACATCAGGCACATGTCATTTTCTGGGACGATCACTTGTATGTTGGTCTTCAAAGAAGCAGAACTGTGTATCTCTCTCCACTGCTGAATCTGAATACATTGCTGCTAGATCTTGCTGCGCTCAGCTTCTATGGATGAAGCAAACACTCAAAGACTATGGCATTCATCTGAATCAAGTGCCACTCTACTGCGACAACGAAAGCGCCATCAAGATTGCCAACAACCCAGTTCAGCACTCGAAGACAAAGCACATTGAAATTCGTCATCACTTTCTCAGAGATCATGTTGTGAAGGAAGATATTGATATCATACACGTCAACACTGAAGAGCAATTGGCAGATATCTTCACCAATCCCTTGGATGAGAAAAGGTTTTGCAAGTTACGGTGTGAGCTAAATATCTTGGAATCCTCAAATGTCCTATGATCAGGCACACATCCTAACACTTATGCATATTGATGACTTAGATGTGCAACACACGAAGTAAAGTATATCTTCAATCAATGAAGACTTACATTCTAAGTGTGAATACATTAATGTGGAATTTGACTTCGGAGCGCCACGATAATTGTGCGCCGTGTCTGGGTCTAATACTTCCTATACGGTGGGTAACACCACCACCAAATTTTTCTGTTTGAAGTGTTTCACTCATGGCGTTACGTTTGGTATGTCTTCACATTTGGTTTGGCTTCAATCTCAACTTGTCTTCATGATTATCTTGTTGGGTTTCGTAGTAATTTCAAAAAAATTCCTACGCACACGCAAGATCATGATGATGCATAGCAACGAGAGGGGAGAGTGTTGTCTACGTACCCTTGTAGACCGCAACGGAAGCGTTGACGCAACATAGAGGAAGTAGTCGTACGTCTTCCGATCCGACCGATCCAAGCACCGTTACTCCGGCACCTCCGAGTTCTTGGCACACGTACAGCTCGATGACGCTCCCCGGGCTCCGATCCAGCAAAGCTTTGGGGATGAGTTTCGTCAGCATAACGGCATGGTGACGATGATGATGTTCTACCAACGCAGGGCTTCGCCTAAGCACTACTACGATATGACCGAGGTGGAATATGGTGGAAGGGGGCACCGCACACGGCTAAGGAACGATCACGAAGATCAACTTGTGTGTCCTAGGGTGCCCCCTGCCTCCGTATATAAAGGATCCAAGGGGGGGTGCGGCCGGCCTAGAGGAGGCGCGCAGGAGGAGTCCTACTCCTACCGGGAGTAGGACTCCCCTCTCGTTCCTTGTCCAACTAGGAGAGGTGGAGGGAGAGAAGGAAAGGGGGGGCGCCGCCCCTCCCTCCTTGTCCAATTCGGACTAGGGGGAGAGGGGGCGCGTGGCCTGCCCTGGCAGCCCCTTCCTCTTCTCCACATTAGGCCCATAAGGCCCATTAACCCCCCGGGGGGTTCCGGTAACCCCCCGGTGCTCCGGTTTTATCCGAAACTTCCCCGGAACCCTTCCGGTGTCCGAATATAGTCGTCCAATATATCAATCTTTATGTCTCGGCCATTTCAAGACTCCTCGTTATGTCCGTGATCACATCCGGGACTCTAAACTAACTTCGGTACATCAAAATGCATAAACTCATAATAACTGTCATCGTAACGTTAAGCGTGCGGACCCTACGGTTCGAGAACAATGTAGACATGACTAAGACAAATCTCCGGTCAATAACCAATAGCGGGACCTAGATGCCCATATTGGCTCCTACATATTCTACGAAGATCTTTATCGGTCAGACCGCATAACAACATACGTTGTTCCCTTTGTCATCGGTATGTTACTTGCCCGAGATTCGATCGTCGGTATCCAATACCTAGTTCAATCTCGTTACCGGCAAGTCTCTTTACTCGTTCCGTAATGCATCATCTCACAACTAACTTATTAGTTGTAATGCTTGCAAGGCTTATGTGATGTGCATTACCGAGAGGGCCAGAGAACCTCTCCGACAATCGGAGTGACAAATCCTAATCTCGAAAGACGCCAACCCAACATCTACCTTTGGAGACACCTGTAGAGCACCTTTATAATCACCCATTTACGTTGTGACGTTTGGTTGCACACAAAGTGTTCCTCCGGCAAACGGGAGTTGCATAATCTCATAGTCATAGGAACATGTATAAGTCATGAAGAAAGCAATAGCAACATACTAAACGATCGGGTGCTAAGCTAATGGAAATGGGTCATGTCAATCAGATCATTCACCTAATGATGTGATCCCATTAATCAAATAACAACTCTTTGTTCATGGTTAGGAAACATAACCATCTTTGATTAATGAGCTAGTCAAGTAGAGGCATACTAGTGACACTTTGTTTGTCTATGTATTCACACATGTATTATGTTTCCGGTTAATACAATTCTAGCAATAAACATTATCATGATATAAGGAAATAAATAATAACTTTATTATTGCCTCTAGGGCATATTTCCTTCAGTCTCCCACTTGCACTAGAGTCAATAATCTAGATTACACAGTAATGATTCTAACACCCATGGAGCCTTGGTGCTGATCATGTTTTGCTCGTGGAAGAGGCTTAGTCAACGGGTCTGCAACATTCAGATCCGTATGTATCTTGCAAATCTCTATGTCTCCCACCTGGACTAGATCCCGGATGGAATTGAAGCGTCTCTTGATGTGCTTGGTTCTCTTGTGAAATCTGGATTCCTTTGCCAAGGCAATTGCACCAGTATTGTCACAAAAGATTTTCATTGGACCCGATGCACTAGGTATGACACCTAGATCGGATATGAACTCCTTCATCCAGACTCCTTCATTTGCTGCTTCCGAAGCAGCTATGTACTCCGCTTCACATGTAGATCCCGCTACAACGCTTTGTTTAGAACTGCACCAACTGACAGCTCCATCGTTTAATGTAAACACGTATCCGGCTTGCGATTTAGAATCGTCCGGATCAGTGTCAAAGCTTGCATCAACGTAACCTTTTACGATGAGCTCTTTGTCACCTCCATATATGAGAAACATATCCTTAGTCCTTTTTCAGGTATTTCAGGATGTTCTTGACCGCTGTCCAGTGATCCACTCCTGGATTACTTTGGTACCTCCCTGCTAGACTTATAGCAAGGCACACATCAGGTCTGGTACACAGCATTGCATACATGATAGATCCTATGGCTGATGCATAGGGAACATCTTTCATATTCTCTCTATCTTTTGCAGTGGTCGGGCATTGAGTCTTACTCAACTTCACACCTTGTAACACAGGCAAGAACCCTTTCTTTGCTTAATCCATTTTGAACTTCTTCAAAACTTTGTCAAGGTATGTGGTTTGTGAAAGTCCAATTAAGCGTTTTGATCTATCTCTATAGATCTTAATGCCTAATATGTAAGCAGCTTCACCGAGGTCTTTCATTGAAAAACTCTTATTCAAGTATCCCTTTATGCTATCCAGAAATTCTATATCATTTCCAATTAGTAATATGTCATCTACATATAATATTAGAAATGCTACAGAGCTCCCACTCACTTTCTTGTAAATACAGGCTTCTCCAAAAGTCTGTATAAAACCAAATGCTTTGATCACACTATCAAAGCATTTATTCCAACTCCGAGAGGCTTGCACCAGTCCATAAATGGATCGCTGGAGCTTGCACACTTTGTTAGCTCCCTTTGGATCGACAAAACCTTCTGGTTGCATCATATACAACTCTTCTTCTAGAAATCCATTCAGGAATGCAGTTTTGACATCCATCTCCCAAATTTCATAATCATAAAATGCGGCAATTGCTAACATGATTCGGACAGACTTAAGCATCGCTACAGGTGAGAAGGTCTCATCGTAGTCAATCCCTGGAACTTGCCGAAAACCTTTTGCGACAAGTCGAGCTTTGTAGACAGTAATATTACCGTCAGCGTCAGTCTTCTTCTTGAAGATCCATTTATTCTCAATTGCTTGCCGATCATCGGGCAAGTCAACCAAAGTCCATACCTTGTTCTCATACATGGATCCCATCTCAGATTTCATGGCTTCAAGGCACTTTACGGAATCTGGGCTCACCATCGCTTCTTCATAGTTCGTAGGTTCATCATGATCTAGTAGCATGACTTCCAGAACGGGATTACCGTACCACTCTAGTGCGGATCTTACTCTGGTTGATCTACGAGGTTCAGTAGTATCTTGTTCTGAAGTTTCATGATCATCATCATTAGCTTCCTCACTAACTGGTGTAGGTGTCACAGAAACAGTTTTCTGTGATGCACTACTTTCCAATAAGGGAGCAGGTACAGTTACCTCGTCAAGTTCTACTTTCCTCCCACTCACTTCTTTCGAGAGAAACTCCTTCTCCGGAAAGTTTCTGAATTTAGCAACAAAAGTCTTGCCTTCGGATCTGTGATAGAAGGTGTATCCAATAGTCTCCTTTGGATATCCTATGAAGACACATTTCTCCGATTTGGGTTCGAGCTTATCAGGTTGAAGCTTTTTCACATAAGCATCGCAGCCCCAAACTTTCAGAAACGACAACTTTGGTTTCTTGCCAAACCACAGTTCATAAGGCATCGTCTCAACGGATTTTGATGGTGCCCTATTTAACGTGAATGCGGCCGTCTCTAGAGCGTATCCCCAAAACGATAGCGGTAAATCAGTAAGAGACATCATAGGTCGCACCATATCCGGTAAAGTACGATTACGACGTTCGGACACACCATTACGCTTTGGTGTTCCGGGTGGCGTGAGTCGCGAAACTATTCCACAATTTTTGAAATGTACACCAAACTCGTAACTCAAATATTCTCCTCCACGATCAGATCGTAGAAACTTTATTTTCTTGTTACGATGATTTTCAACTTCACTCTGAAATTCCTTGAACTTTTCAAACGTTTCAGACTTATGTTTCATTAAGTAGATATACCCATATCTGCTTAAATCATCTGTGAAGGTGAGAAAATAACGATATCCGCCACGAGCCTCAATATTCATCGGACCACATACATCTGTATGTATGATTTCCAACAAATCTGTTGCTCTCTCCATAGTACCGGAGAATGGCGTTTTAGTCATCTTGCCCATTAGGCACGGTTCGCAAGTACCAAGTGATTCATAATCAAGTGATTCCAAAAGTCCATCAGTATGGAGTTTCTTCATGCGCTTTACACCGATATGACCTAAACGGCAGTGCCACAAATAAGTTGCACTATCATTATCAACTCTGCATCTTTTGGTTTCAACATTATGAATATGTTTATTACTACTATCGAGTTTTAACAAGAATAGACCACTCTTCAAGGGTGCATGACCATAAAAGATATTAGTCATATAAATAGAACAACCATTATTCTCTGATTTAAATGAATAACCGTCTCGCATTAAAAAAGATCCATATATAATGTTCATGCTTAACGCTGGCACCAAATAACAATTATTCAGGTCTAATATTAATCCCGAAGGTAGATGTAGAGGTAGCGTGCCGACTGCGATCACATCGACTTTGGAACCGTTTCCCACGCGCATCGTCACCTCGTCCTTAGCCAATCTCCGCTTAATCCGTAGTCCCTGTTTCGAGTTGCAAATATTAGCAACATAACCAGTATCAAATACCCAGGTGCTACTGCGAGCATTAGTAAGGTACAAATCAATAACATGTATATCACATATACCTTTGTTCACCTTGCCATCCTTCTTATCCGCCAAATACTTGGGGCAGTTCCGCTTCCAGTGACCAGTCTGCTTGCAATAGAAGCACTCAGTTTCAGGCTTAGGTCCAGGTTTGGGTTTCTTCTCTTGAGTAGCAACTTGCTTGCCGTTCTTTTTGAAGTTCCCCTTCTTCTTCCCTTTGCCCTTTTTCTTGAAACTAGTGGTCTTGTTGACCATCAACACTTGATGCTCCTTCTTGATTTCTACCTCCGCAGCTTTCAGCATCGCGAAGAGCTCGGGAATAGTCTTATTCATCACTTGCATATTATAGTTCATCATGAAGCTCTTGTAGCTTGGTGGCAGTGATTGGAGAATTCTGTCAATGACGCAGTCATCTGGAAGATTAACTCCCAACTGAATCAAGTGATTATTATACCCAGACATTTTGAGTATATGCTCACTGACAAAACTGTTCTCCTCCATCTTGCAGCTATAGAACTTATTGGAGACTTCGTATCTCTCAATCCGGGCATTTGCTTGAAATATTAACTTCAACTCCTGGAACATCTCATATGCTCCATGACGTTCAAAACGTCGTTGAAGTCCCGATTCTAAGCCGTAAAGCATGGCACACTGAACTATTGAGTAGTCATCAGCTTTGCTCTGCCAGACGTTCATAACATCCGGCGTTGCTCCTGCAGCAGGCCTGGCACCCAGCGGTGCTTCCAGGACGTAATTCTTCTGTGCAGCAATGAGGATAATCCTCAAGTTACGGACCCAGTCCGTGTAATTGCTACCATCATCTTTCAACTTTGCGTTCTCAAGGAATGCATTAAAATTCAATGGAACAACAGCACGAGCCATCTATCTACACTCAAACATAAACAAGCAAGATACTAATCAGGTACTAAGTTTCATGATAAATTTAAGTTCAGTTAATTTACTTAAAGAACTCCCACTTAGATAGACATCCCTCTAATCCTCTAAGTGATTACGTGATCCAAATCAACTAAACCATGTCCGATCATCACGTGAGATGGAGTAGTTTCATTGGTGAACATCTTTATGTTGATCATATCTACTATATGATTCACGCTCGACCTTTCGGTCTCCGTGTTCCGAGGCCATATCTGTATATGCTTGGCTCGTCAAGTTTAACCTGAGTATTCCGCGTGTGCAACTATTTTGCACCCGTTGTATTTGAACGTAGAGCCTATCACACCCGATCATCACGTGGTGTCTCAGCACGAAGAACTTTCGCAACGGTGCATACTCAGGGAGAACACTACTTGATAATTTAGTGAGAGATCATCTTATAATGCTACCGTCAATCAAATCAAGATAAGATGCATAAAAGATAAACATCACATGCAATCAATATAAGTGATATGATATGGCCATCATCATCTTGTGCTTGTGATCTCCATCTCCGAAGCACCGTCGTGATCACCATCGTCACCGGCGCGACACCTTGATCTCCATCGTAGCATCGTTGTCGTCTCGCCGAGCTTGTGCTTCCACAACTATCGCTACCGTTTAGTGATAAAGTAAAGCATTACAGCGCGATTGCATTGCATACAATAAAGCGATAACCATATGGCTCCTGCCAGTTGCCGATAACTCGGTTACAAAACATGATCATCTCATACAATAAAATTTAGCACCATGTCTTGACCATATCACATCACAACATGCCCTGCAAAAACAAGTTAGACGTCCTCTACTTTGTTGTTGCAAGTTTTTACGTGGCTGCTACGGGCTTAAGCAAGAACCAATCTTACCTACGCATCAAAACCACAACAATAGTTTGTCAAGTTGGTGATGTTTTAACCTTCGCAAGGACCGGGCGTAGCCACACTCGATTCAACTAAAGTTGGAGAAACTGTCACCCGCAAGCCACCTATGTGCAAAGCACGTCGGGAGAACCGGTCTCGCGTAAGCATACGCGTAATGTCGGTCCGGGCCGCTTCGTCCAACAATACCGCCGAACCAAAGTATGACATGCTGGTAAGCAGTATGACTTATATCGCCCACAACTCACTTGTGTTCTACTCGTGCATATAACATCAACATATAAAACCTAGGCTCGGATGCCACTGTTGGGTTTCGTAGTAATTTCAAAAAATTTCCTACGCACACGCAAGATCATGATGATGCATAGCAACGAGAGGGAAGAGTGTTGTCTATGTACCCTTGTAGACCGCAACGGAAGCGTTGACGCAACGTAGAGGAAGTAGTTGTACGTCTTCCGATCCGACCGATCCAAGCACCGTTACTCCGGCACCTCCGAGTTCTTGGCACACGTACAGCTCGATGACGCTCCCCGGGCTCCGATCCAGCAAAGCTTCGGGGATGAGTTTCGTCAGCACAACGGCGTGGTGACGATGATGATGTTCAACCGACGCAGGGCTTCGTCTAAGCACTACTACGATATGACCGAGGTGGAATATGGTGGAAGGGGGCACCGCACACGGCTAAGGAACGACCACGAAGATCAACTTGTGTGTCCTAGGGTGCCCCCTGCCTCCGTATATAAAGGATCCAAGGGGGGGTGCGGCCGACCTAGAGGAGGCGCGCAGGAGGAGTCCTACTCCTACCGGGAGTAGGACTCCCCTCCCGTTCCTTGTCCAACTAGGAGAGGTGGAGGGAGAGAAGGAAAGGGGGGGGGGGCGCCGCCCCTCCCTCCTTGTCCAATTCGGACTAGGGGGAGAGGGGGCGCGCGGCCTGCCCTGGCAGCCCCTTCCTCTTCTCCACATTAGGCCCATAAGGCCCATTAACCCCCCGGGGGGTTCCGGTAACCCTCCCGGTGCTCCGGTTTTATCCGAAACTTCCCCGGAACCCTTCCGGTGTCCGAATATAGTCGTCCAATATATCAATCTTTATGTCTCGACCATTTCGAGACTCCTCGTCATGTCCGTGATCACATCCGGGACTCCGAACTAACTTCGGTACATCAAAATGCGTAAACTAATAATAACTGTCATCGTAACGTTAAGCGTGCGGACCCTATGGTTCGAGAACAATGTAGACATGACTAAGACAAATCTTCGGTCAATAACCAATAGCGGGACCTGGATGCCCATATTGGCTCCTACATATTCTATGAAGATCTTTATCGGTCAGACTGCATAACAACATACGTTGTTCCCTTTGTCATCGGTATGTTACTTGCCCGAGATTCGATCGTCGGTATCCAATACCTAGTTCAATCTCGTTACCGGCAAGTCTCTTTACTCGTTCCGTAATGCATCATCTCACAACTAACTTATTAGTTGTAATGCTTGCAAGGCTTATGTGATGTGCATTACCGAGAGGGCCAGAGAACCTCTCCGACAATCGGAGTGACAAATCCTAATCTCGAAATACGCCAACCCAACATCTACCTTTGGAGACACCTGTAGAGAACCTTTATAATCACCCATTTACGTTGTGACGTTTGGTTGCACACAAAGTGTTCCTCCGGCAAACGGGAGTTGCATAATCTCATAGTCATAGGAACATGTATAAGTCATGAAGAAAGCAATAGCAACATACTAAACGATCGGGTGCTAAGCTAATGGAAATGGGTCATGTCAATCAGATCATTCACCTAATGATGTGATCCCATTAATCAAATAACAACTCTTTGTTCATGGTTAGGAAACATAACCATCTTTGATTAATGAGCTAGTCAAGTAGAGGCATACTAGTGACACTTTGTTTGTCTATGTATTCACACATGTATTATGTTGGAACATGTATAAGTCATGAAGAAAGCAAATAGCAACATACTAAACGATCGGGTGCTAAGCTAATGGAAATGGGTCATGTCAATCAGATCATTCACCTAATGATGTGATCCCATTAATCAAATAACAACTCTTTGTTCATGGTTAGGAAACATAACCATCTTTGATTAATGAGCTAGTCAAGTAGAGGCATACTAGTGACACTTTGTTTGTCTATGTATTCACACATGTATTATGTTTTCGGTTAATACAATTCTAGCATGAATAATAAACATTTATCATGATATAAGGAAATAAATAATAACTTTATTATTGCCTCTAGGGCATATTTCCTTCATATCTTCACTATGTTGATTTGATTGTCTTTCTCATATATATATACTAGTGTTCTGTCCTCTACAGCATTCACTTATAGCTATGTCTTCTTGTTGAATCTTTTGAACTAAGTGAATGTGATCGGACCCTAACCTCTCTATGCTTTCTATCTCAAACTCTATCTCTCCAAATCATATGCATTCTATTGAAACTGTCGAATATCTTCTCTACGTCCTTGTCAGCAGAAGATACAGAGACAAACATTAAGTCTGTTTTCAATGCTAAATCCTTTCACCTGAAACCCGGAGAAGTGGGAACGACCACCCGACAATCCAGGCGTGCTTGGGAACGTGGAACAACCTCTGATATGTTGCATGATAGCCACGTGCCCTTCAGATGTAAATCGCCGGGGGCACCTGTGTAATAACACTGTGCCATCCCTGTCTCTATAAATACACGCCTCACCACAGTCATTATCCTTTCTTCCACTCTCGCACAAACCCTAGCGCCACCGCTAGCCCTCGACGACGCCGGTGACGAAGCGCTTAGCTGTCGCGACCTCACCGACGCCGTCTAAACGCCGGCCGCGGACATCGTCTTCTCCGCCGTCGCCGTAGGTGTCCTCCGTCGCCAAGTTAGGGCACGGACGATCGAACTGCTCGGCCTCCTCTCCCACTCCGTCTAGCAGTTCTTCGTGTGGTAAATAAAACTTCCTTTTTACGGCCCCTTTGATCCTATAGATTCATCACTTTCTACCACAAGTAGTTTTTGTTCACACAAGTTGGATCTATTTCATACTGCATCTCATAATATGCCTAGTATGTTCACTTATGCTTCACAAAGTAGTTAGATTCCTCACTTGTACTTATTCGTGGATTCGTACAAATCTGGAACCAACTCTCTATCTATGAGTGAATGTCTTCGCACTATGAGGTCAATGTCTTCTAAACTGATTTATCTTCAAAAATATGACCTCTTCCCCTTTCCTCGCACCTTAATGTTGTCACAGGTACATGTCTGTGGGAGAATCCCTTGGTTCTCATAGTCTGCATTCATTTGCAGAATTCTTACAGCATCATATAAATTCTCCCGAAGCCAGTTCCTGTTTGACCAGCAAGCAGAAGCCTTTGAAACCTTTGAACGTGTTGAAGCCATTCAGTTTGAAGTTCATGGCTACAGAGAAATCAGCAAGGAAGGGTGGCAGACAACGTCGAGGGGGAACATCAAGAGATCTGCCTGATGACCTCTCAGAGCTGTACAAGACAGATCCAGAAGAGGATTACAATCAGCGCAAGACACGAATCCAATGGATTCGAAGATACTGGGCCGAGCAATGGTTCAAGTACAAGTTTGTGACCCAGGAATATGCTGAGAAGAATGCCATCAAGCGACCATGGGGAGACATCCTATACAGAAATCTTCAACCCAGGTCCAGAGATGAAGCCATTGAACAAGGCTTCTATCCCTGCATGGTCCGTGGACCACAGCCTGCGGATGCAGACCCATCGTCATTGTTATGGTGTCGCGAAGACAATATCTTCAAGCGCAACTATCAGTTTGCACAGAACTCTGCCAAGGAAAACAAGAAGTCATTGGGATTAGATTTCAACCCAGGCCCCTCTGCGCCACGTGCTGATGGCACACGAGAAGCTGAACCCAATCTGGTTGGGCCCTTCTACAACCTAGAAGGTCTCATCACTCATATTATGGTTCAAGGGGCAGTCGTGGATCAACCTACAGATGACGCTGAATCTGACGAAGCACCTGCACCACCGAAGCAAATGAAGCTGAAGAAGCCTAAAGCTTCAAAGTTTGCCTCAGCACCAAAAATCTTACGGGCGAAGCCACTGGCTACTGCACCTCCTGAAGACAGTGTGCAGTCTGAAGATGTATCACGCATCTCCAAGAAGACTGAGATGAGAAAGAATACTGATCAGGCACTGACTGCTGCTGCTATTCTGCGCAATGACGCCATTGATCTGTCTAGCGATGAAGATCTTGCAGATGACGCTCTTGAGCAACTGATCAAGAGCAAGGAAGAAGCAAAGATCTTCAATGATTTGCCTCTCTTTGATGTGTCAATCATCCATAACTTCATTGATGAGTGGTTTGACACGCCCAACCTCAGCTTTGAAGATCTGCAACTTCCAATTGGCCTCAGTGTCGCCTTCACTGGCGCCATTGCTTCTGAGCTATCTCTAGCTCAGCACATCGTTGAACTGAAGCAAAAGATCGACTATGAGAAAGCTCTGTTCAAGAAGCACATGGCCAAGCTCAGCGTGCAAGATGTGAAAAACTTCAAGATTATGCTGCACGAGCTCAAGGAAGCCTTTCTCAAGAAGCGTGAAGAAGCTAAAGGTTCTCGTGAGTGCATGAAGAGCCTGGCTGACAAGTGTGTGCAAGCCTACAATGAGGCTGAGAAGCACAAGGCTCTTGGTCGTCCTGGCATCGACCCTAGAATGGCTGCAAAGAAGAAGAAGCCCTCAACTGACCAATCTGCACCTTCAAGGCAGGAAGAACCTCGCATAGTCTTCCCAAGCAGCATGACAGGCTCGAAGCCAAAGGTCAGGTTAACCGCTTTAGAACTGAAGAAGACGAGGGCAGCCGAGGCTGAAGCCAGAAAGAGGAAACATCCTGGAGCTTCTGATGTCGCTCCCTCCAAGAAGAAGCGCAAAACCAAGAAAGATTGGGCTGCTCCCACAGAGCCCCTTGTTGTAGAACCCATCTCTGTTGCTCGCCCTGATTCCTCGCATCAAGAACGACGGATAGTAGTTCATGAGCCTGCTTCCACAGAGGCTCCTGAAGCTGAAGACATTCCAGCAGTTGACCCCACCGCTGCTGAAGACATTGGTCACCATGACAATGTTGAAGATGATGTAGTTCTTCCTCAGATCGAGCACAACTTGGTATCATCGCCTGTTCTCACGAATAGCGAACTCATCGGCATTGGTCGTCCTCTGACACCAATTGCTCAGGATGCATCATGGGCTGATCACCCACAACAACAAGACACCCCAAGTACTCCCCAACAACAAGTCACACCACCCGTGAAAGAAGAAGAAGATGACCTTGAGGCCCAGCCAACTCCATCTTCACAGGCGTCGCCAGCGTTACGCAGGCTTCGCAAAGGACCAAGGCCCCAAGTCCCTCTTTTGAGCGTCTCAGAAGGAGAAGTGCACCACCAATCTGTTGCACGTCAGGTGTTCCCAGATGCCACTCCTATTGTGACTGCCTCTGAATCCAAAGCCAAAATGGCTGAAGATGTTCCGGCTACATCAGCCGATGAAGAAGAAGCCCCAAGAGTTGCTACACCCCTGTCTCACCAAGATGTTGTTCTCGAGGAGAACGTGACCGATCCTCCAGCTTCTGAAGTGGAGGTTGAGAATCCTGAGGCTGCCACCACTAACACCACTGAAGCCAATGACGTGGTCATGGCTGAAGACATTGTGGAGCCTGCACCTAACACTGTGCCAGAGGTCCATGAAGCCAATGATGCACCTGCAACAAATGTGCAGCCTGACGCCTCTGTTGATGCCATTGCTCCTGTTCCGCCACCAAGGCCACACACTATCGAGCAAGCATTCAACCATGGCCAACTTATCACTGTCAAATGGCCTTTTCTGACTCCTCCGCCTGCTGCTGGTCCTCAGTTTGACTATCACGTTGAGCACAGGCCTCAGGTTCAGAAGCCAATGTCAAGGTTGCCCAGGTTTCCAGGTACTGCATCTGCACCCGGATCTTTTAATATCAATGGCTTCAAGGCACACAACACCTTCTTTGATAGCGCCAAGAACCCCTACACTAAGGCAAGAATATCTTCTGATCGGTTCTGGAGCTATCAGCAGCGTAGTTATTACTCATGCATCTTATACAATCAAGGTCGCATTTTCCCACATATGCGTCTTGACACTGAAGCCATAACTGGTCTGCCTTGTTTGGAAGAAGCTCTGGATTGCTTCAGAGAGTCTGGCTTGCTGCAGTTCGTCACTGATAAGGAGCATTGGAATGAAGAATTGTTGCTCCAATTCTATGCCACTCTTCATATTCGTGGCTACAACAGGGATCCGAAGACTTGGGTCCTTGAGTGGATGACAGGCAATGTTCATCATGAAGCCAAAGCCTTTGATATCATTGAGCTTACTGGCCTGCCCACTCTAGGAGATCTGTATGAACCTGGTTGTCAGCTTCACAGTGCTGCTATGGAAAGCATCTTCCACAAGCCCGAGCCCAATATGAGTCAGATGCTTAGCATGATGAAGCCTTTGCCTCCAGATGCTGATCCTAAGGAGTTCTTTGTTGAAGACCTTGAGTATCTGCCACGCACTATCTATCACATCATAAGGCGAACTCTCTGGCCCATCAAAGGGAATCCACATGCAAAGTTAGAAGGCACAATGAAGATGTTGGTCTTTCATATTCTTCATGGCAAAAGCTTCAATGCACAAGACTTATTCATCCGTCAACTTGCTGCATCAGGATCTGATCTCTTTGGCTTGAAGTTTTACACTCCATGGATTATGCGGCTGATCAAACTACACTCAGCTGTCACCTATCAGCCCTCTGCTCGCAATCATCGGATCTTTCTGCCTGACGTCGATATGTCAGTTGAATCCATCTATCCAGAGCCTGCCAAGGAGCCTCTTAGTCTTCAGAATGCTGAGAATCAAAGCTTCTCTCAAAACATTGAAGGAGTTCAAGCAGTCACTTGTGTTTATCCTCTGGCTGGCACTACACGTGCACCTCATCGTGCCCTCACTGAAGCCGCTGAAAGCACCATTGCCCAACGGCCCAAGAAGCGATCTCGTGTTCTCAATGACCGAGAGCTTCTGGTTGCCCTTCATCAGAAACAGGATAAGCATCATGACTGGCTGAAGCGCCAAATGCAAAGCCTCTTGGTGGACGTAAACAGGTTTCGCAACCTTGCCACCAAGAATGCCTTTGTTGCCCATGAAACTTGTCGGCGTACATGGAAAGTGCTGACGCTTATGTGTTCTGAAGATGATCTTCAAGAGGATGGCTTCTCTGAACGCTTCAAGTTTGATGTGGCCATGAGTAATGCTAGTGTTTTCAGTGATCATGAGGCTTTGGCACAGGTCAATGAATTAGAGGCCCGAGATCTGTACGTGTCAAGTTACATGAAGCTTAAAAACAAGGATGAGGAGGAGATTTGTTTTACTTGAGCCAAGTACACGTCCATGCAAACCAAAGAAATAAGAATAACAAAGGTGTCCATGGCAGCTGCTACTACTACTTTGGGAGACCACGACCACCAGATCAATCAAGGTTGCAGGCACTAAGACGTCTCTTACATGGAATAGCTTGTTTCAAGGAAGATGGATGGGGGCCACCGGCTAGAAAAACTAAATTCACAAGCACACAAATAGTACCAGAGTCAATCGTTATTTGTAGTAGGTCTTTTGGGTACATGCCAAGATATAAAAGGCAAATCAGTTTAAATCAAGTAGGAGTCCAGTATGTTTGGAAATCTTGCGTGCGTGTAATTCTTGTTAGATGGGTCGGCTATACTAGTATAAATAGCCATAGTACGGTCAATGTATGGACAGGTTATATGTTGATAATAAACACGATGTGTTTTTATGGTAGACACCCGTATCGAGTTTTGGGGGAAGCTATCTAAAAATCCCTAAGTTTTGGAGGAAGCTTTAGAAAATCTCTTTGTTGCGATTTCTCTTCATGGAAATTGTTTTGCGCGTGAGTGATGTCGTCGAGATTGGTTTTCTCGTGCTGAATCGTAAGGTTCAATCCCTCTATTTCGCGTACATCGCGTGCGCGGACGAGAGGTTACTACTGCTGAAGGTGGAGTGTCGTGAAAGGTCGGACCGCAACAACGGATCGGATCTCGCCATGAGGTTTGGTCGTTATCAGGTGGTATCAGAGCAAAGGTTTTTCACGACACAATATTTTTCTTCGAGTTACTATTGAAGATTGTTTTTATCATGAGAAAAGATTGTAGCTCGCAAATGATGACGGTGGAGAAGGATCCAGTGCGTGCTTTGCCGTGGTACCAATGATTTATGCGTGTGCGTGTAGGGCCAGCGAGTTGTTCAACATTGATGAATTGCTATTCCAATATGAATTTGGTGAGTCAGACTGTGGTTGATACTTTGCACTTGCCGTTAACTGAACATCTAGAACCATATGAGCTTTGGTGGAAGGACAAGTTTGTCATGATCAAGCATCGTGTTGAGGTAAAATTTACTTTGTCTAGATATGATGATCCGGTCATGTGTGATGTGCTTCCTATGCACATGCATGCTTGCTGTCTACTACTAGGCAAACCATGGACAGACAAGAGACAATTAACTTATCATTCTCTTGGGGAATTTTCGTTTGTTCGGAAGGGACGATTTCTACCAGTTGACTCATATACATCGGAGAAATATATGGCTGATCGCAAGAAGCGAGATATTGCTCAAGCTGAATCGGAAGTAAACAAGAAGGTTGATGATGCTGATATTTTTAGGGTCGTTGTTCAGCTTGCAAATAATAATATTGTTGATGAGATTAACTCGAAACCAAGGACGGTTTCATTTCAAGGGGGAGAGGATGATGTGGCCATGAGTAATGCTAGTGTTTTCAGTGATCATGAGGCTTTGGCACAGGTCAATGAATTAGAGG
>NC_053023.1:662976164-662976231 GCF_003073215.2 Triticum urartu | reverse complement strand
GGTACTAAATTCTTATGCATTTGTCTCCTAGAAAAAAAAGGATTTTCCAGAATTTTGTACGTGCGCG
>NC_053023.1:662908047-662975948 GCF_003073215.2 Triticum urartu | reverse complement strand
AACTTTTGTTGCTATTTTGAAAAATATTCAGAACTTGAAAAAAGTTTTCCATTTTTTTAAAAAAATTATTGTTTTCAAAATCGTTTGAGATTTCTAAAAAATATGGTATGTTAAAAAATGCTTCAAATTCGAAATATATTGTCTGTTTAGTGAAAGAATTCAAAATAATGTTCGTGTATAAAAGATAAACTTTTTTCGAAAAATGTTATGAATTTTCAATACATGTTCCTATTTTAAAAAGATGCTCACAAATTCAAATGGTGTTCATGTTTTTATAAAAAAAGTTGGTGTTATAAAAAATGTTTGTGAATTTTAAAAGATGTTCCTGTTTCAAATTTTGTTCGCGTTTTTCTGAAAGTCTACATAATTTTCAAAAACTTGTTCAGGATTTAAAAAATTGTTCATGTTTCCTACAATATTAAGAAAATTCATACCTTAAAATCTCCTCGGTTCAAAGGAAAATTAGATTGAATAATTCATGGGCCTTCTCTGAGGTACAATGACGTAACAAAACTCTTAAATTCCCTCGATCAATGAATGGAAAATAGCGGATTGATTACTTAACAGCCCGCGAAACTGAGAAACTAAATGTTCTTTTTCACGTGCACACAGGGTTTTGCTTGTATAGATAATTCTCACTAACTTTAAATGTATATTGTCTTTTCTCCCATTGCAACACACGGGCATATGTGCTAGTAAGAATATAAAGAAAGTAAATATAAAATAAAAGATAAAAACCTTTCTTAAAATAAGTAGAAAAATAAAGAGGGAATAAACTACAACATCAACAAAAGAAAATGGTAAAAAAATGGGAAAAAGGCAAACAAATCGGTGCTACAAGGCCAACCAGTGTAATAATGCATGGGAGCGATATATACTGTTTCCAATTTCGGTTGCCATACTTGGTGGTATTTGATATTTTTTATGCTAAAAATAAATATTTGATTTTTTTCAGGTTACAAATAGACCATATATCTACCATGTGATTCATGTGAGCAAAATTTAAAACTGCACACACAACATAACATGAGAAACAAACAAAGTAGCAAAATGGTCAAAATTCACATGTCAATTTAAATTGGCTACTATTCACTTTGAGAAATGTCTTTTTTATGGACTTGTGTTTTGGGTTTAATTTTTCTTTTCTTTTTTTCCGCAAAAAAATTGAAACCTTGTGCCTCCTCATTTCCAGATTATTGGAAGTATCTGGCTTTGTCATGGGTCAAACTGCTCTATATTTGAGCAAGTTTACATAAACTTGCCTCTATATTCGACCAAGTTTATAGGTAATGCACGAATATTTACAACATCATTATATATAGTATGAAGATATAGTTTATGACGAAATAATGAAACAAATTGAGTAATATAGATGTTGATATGCCTTTCTGTACACTTCTTGGTCAAACGCTAAAAGATTTGACTTAGGATAAAACTAAAAATTCAAATAATTTGGAACGAAAGAAGTAACATGGTACATATATGTTGTGTCTACATCGATTTTTTTCTTTGGATTTTTTTGAACATTTCTAAATAGGGTACGTTGTCGGGTACAATCGGTGCACCACGGTCCCAATTCACACACATTGCTAGCCCAATGAGCCTAGAGCTGGTTTGGATAATTTTCTTGTGTTGCCTGAGATAGCAGTCAAGATGGCGATATCCAAAAATCTAGTTTCTGGCATCAACCCACATTTTTAATAACGAAAAAACACTACCTAATGACTTTATAAAAGAAATTGTACATACAAAATTCACATGTTTTTGAGCAAAACCTATCCAGAGAAAGTTATAAAGAAAAACAATCCCTATCCTCCTAGAAGATAGTTCTGGGCCAAATCTTCATAAGCCAAATTGGCCACCTCCTGGTAATATAAATATCAGAGGAATACGATAGTTTCGTTTCCATCCAAATATTCTGAAACAACCTAGAGAAGCCACCCATTTTGCTGGAGCTTGAAGGGTCCATTCTGATAGTAAGAAGCATGTCGACAACATCAACTTACTACCTGGCATCCAGTTGATGAGATACACCCATGTTTCTCGATCATCAATTTGACCAACAAGATGAAAATTACATGCTACAAGAAGTAGACCACTTAATTCGAATTTGACCGAAGTTTTTAGTGAATATGTTTTGTGGCATATAACTAATATTTCATTTATCAAATTGAGTGAACGATTCATATCACTTAAAGAATAAACATGCACATATACAAGATTGTTTGTTGTTGCTTCGGCAAACAAGTGTGATTGTGTTTCATGAGAGATATACAAGCTTAGTTAACTATCTGAAATGGTGTCCTGCTTCATTTGTTCAAGGTGTCGCCTTACTAAAAAGTGCACCTTGAGAGATATACAACCTTAGTTAACTCTATCTGAAATGGTGTCCTACTTTTTAGTAAGTGTTGAGGTTAGATTTAAACCTTCCAGAAAACAACTACATATATATAGGTTGGGTGATTAGTGGAGATAATTGATAATTGTATCTCTGCTCCACAGGAATCAAACACCATATTTGACGACCTATATATCGTCTCGGCAGGACAGTTTACCAATTTACTGTAAGTGTTCTACATACTCGTCGATAATGAGACATGTATGATGAATTCTTTAATCTTAAAGCTGCATGCCTTGCATCCCTATATTCTTGCTCTTTTCATAAGAAAAATGTGAAGCTTCAAACATCCAAAAATATCAAAGCATGTGGCGTAGAGCCCTAGCTAGAGCACTAGATTTTTTGGGCTAGCCAACCAATAAAAAACGGTTTACGTTCGCCACAAGTTGACCCTATACAGGAAACCAGAAAAACCCTAGAAAGGAACAGATATATGCTCCATGGTAACACAACCACGTCGGCAGCCGTCCAGAACCCAGCCACCACCAGCAGCCGGTCGCGGCAGTTTTCAAAACTCAATTTGACAAAGCAAGCGCGACCAACCAGGAGCATGCATGTATATGTATACCTGACGATACATTCTTCTAGACTCCAAGGAAATTACATACTCTAGTATGGCTCATGACTAGAACTTCTGACCGCGACGCAGTCACCTGCGTCCAATTAGCAGACATGGAGCTGAGAGTGACTAAGCGAGACCCGCCAAGACATGGAGATAAGATGGACACGCACGCGACGTGCACGACGCGTGCAATCCAGCGCAAACCTATTACGTACCGGCTAAGTATTACAATACGGCTAGTTATCTAGCTGCATCAGCCGGCCATGGATGCTGGGTCTCAGAAACTTATCCTTAATTACATGTGTAAGATTTAACAGCGACGTGTAAGCAATACATATCTGTCCGCTAATCCGACATCGAACATGGACAAGTAACACACAAAAGGGGCTACACAGAGCCACGTACGAATACGTAATTGGCAGTATGAATTAAGGAACTGCAGCGAAGTCGACTGCAGTTGCACCAGGACCAGGCGTTTCAGTCGACAGGTTGCCCTTCCATACGCGCCACCCCAACCATATCTGTTCATTTTTTTGTATATTTATTTATAATTTCTCTAGACTAAGGAGGAGCTAGCTAGATCTTCTCATCATTTCAGAGAGAGGATCTACGGCGCTCCTAATTAAGGAGCTCGTTTCTATGTATGTAGAACACAAGTGAAAGACTTAATTACAAATTTGAATTAAAACCACGGCCAGTATTTTGGAATGGAGGTCGTACCCCCTATTTGATCGATTAAAGTTCGTTAATTTTCTGTTGGTGTGGAGCTCTATGAGTATACAGAAGAAAGACAACTTATCCAGTGACAGAACGAGTCTTCTACCGGTGGTATACAAGGATTGGACTCTTGAGAGTGCCGTGCAGATAATTCTCTCGTGAATTCAAGAAGAGATAATTCTCTCGTGAATTCAAGAAGAGACAATATCATACGCTCTCTTGTGGAATAAACTTACGTAAAACAGAAGAGGTGAACATGTGATGAGAGTTTGGGTGTTTATTTCTGTCCGTTCAACTTCCATACTTAGCTAGGTTTGACCACGGCTAGAGAGTGGATTATGTGAGCTTTAGACTCTTATTCCTCCCAATTTAATTGCATTTTCTATCAAGTTATGTGGGATTTTGGTCCTAGCCTCCTAGGCCAGGGCTCCTGCAGGCTGCACCTCTGTCTTTTATTCCTATATATATAGATATAGACTAGTATGGTACAGAGACATACTCTTCTTATACTTGAGAAAAGAAAAGGTCCATATGTTGCACTCCATCCTCGCTCCAACCTGCTGTTTATTTTTGGTCTCTAATTTATTGAAGATGTTACCATTTATGGATTGAGATATTGATTCTCTCTCCTTTAAATATTGAACTTAGGACTAACACCGTGTTTGGGATGCACCGATGCAGAAGACTACCAGAAGATGGTGAGGTTGCAACTTATACCAAACACACACACGTGGATGTAAAGAACGTACCTAAACAACACTAAACTACGTGCTCACCGTCCTCGTGCACCCACGTAGCAGCAGGCAAGTATCCAAGCAGGTCAGGAGCCTCTGGCTGGCAGCCGACCGGCCTCCGGTCTGAGAATTCAACTTGACGTCCGGGAGGAAGAATCAGGTGACCATGAGCATATACTTCCAAGTGAATCACGCCAAGCAAAAGCAATAGTCCCATTGTGATTGCAACGTACGCCCGCCACTTAGCATAGATCGACTTGAAAAGTGAGAACGGGACGGCCCAGATATTTGAAAGATGTGTCGAAATAATATCGATAGGATCGACATGCACGCGGCGTAACTGACGCGTCCAATACAGTACAAGTCGGTCGGTTACTCCATTGATGTTATGCATGAAGCTGTCCGTCGCAGTATGGACGAATTTCTGATTTTCAAACCGCCCAGTGTTGATTTACCACGGGATTATTCAAAATCGCCGAAATTTGCACCGTCCAACTACAAAACATGGCGTTGCTTTTGCCCTCAGATTGTCTTGACGCTGATTTTCGCTGATGCAGTGGTTTTTCTCGTCACCGTCCAACTAATATGTGCTCGCATGCCATGCTAGTACAGCCACGTAGGGAAATTATTCGAAGCAGGGAGGAGCTTCCAAGCCTCCAAGGTCTAAGGTCACGGCCGACTGGCCGAATTTAGATTTGAACTTGACAACCAGGAAGGAAGAATCCTCCGGCCGGTGACCGGCCACCGGCCGTGAGCATACTCCGTGTGAACCATGACAAGTAGTAGCCCCATCTAGATTGCGACGTACTCCCCGTTTAGCATACGTCGATATATACGGAAAGATATAACATATGAGCCTCTTTATTCCTAGAGCTTTTTTGCCGAGTTATTACGTTTTTGTGACGTGGTAGACGAGTGGAGTTGATGTGTCAGTCACATAGAGCTCCACAAAAGTACAATTGCAAGATCTAACTGGATCAAAGCAAGTCAGACCTAGGCATTACTATGAGAGATACTGTGTGAACACGCAGAAGTGAAAAGTACTCGTTGGTTTGGAGAACCTCGTCGAAAATCATATATATGGCCAATAGTTGAAGATTTTCTCTAGAATATATGTGCATCCATACATCTCTAATTTGTACGGTTAAATACAAAATCGCTAGCTAATCTATTAGGAAAATTAATATCATGACATATCACAGAACTTTTTTCATGATCATCTTACGGTTCGGCACTAACATATTTATCTCTACTTCTAATGGACAAATTGATGAATAGTCTCCGCGGTTTATTTCCGTTGGTTTTTTTCGTCTCTCCTCCCACCACCCCCTCCCACCCTAGTTCATCGGTTTATTTTCCTCTCCACTCTTTATTACAACCAGAACTTTCCTAACGTATAACAAATCACAGATCTAACTTCCTTAAATTATGCAAATCAATCGATTCCTTTTATTGATTCAATTTGTCTTAGGAAACAAATAACAGATTTTCAGGAAACAAATAATACATTTTAATCTAACTTTCCTAACTTATCTAAATCAATCGATTTCTCTTATTAGTGAAATTTGTTTTAGGAAACAAATAACAGACACGTCACAAATTTCCTCCCAATAAATAGTTTCTTAACATTTGCAAACTTTCCTAATCAGACACGTCACAAACGAGTAGGTACTGATATTACGTACTAAACAATAAAACCCCATTTGCATAGAAATCAGTTCAAAAATCCTAACTTTCCTAAATTTTTACATTTCCTTTATAGCAACCAATATTTCCTATGTTTCCACCTATTGAAGGAAATCACCCCTCCATCGATATTAGCATTTTTTGGAATGAGATCTCCGGGTTATGATTTTTTTTGCGATTCTTTCCAATTGTGACCTCTCCTTTCACTCCGGCTGCTTCTCGCATAAACACCTCCACCACAGCCAGGTGACACCATCTCAGACCTCCTGCCTCTCCACATCTTCTCCGCCACCTCCTTCTCGTACTCCATTAACAATCCCTTCGCCACATTTGTCCACGGCGGTGTTGAGGGCATGTCGCAGTAGCATACCAGCGATAGACCAGCGCATAGCAGCAGGAAGCCGCACGCAGTAGGCGAGGCGAGCGGACGACGATGGAGGGCAGAGATGCGGCCGGCATGGCTGGGGGGCGGCCGGCAGAAGATGGCCACGACTGGAGGCGGCGCGAGGCAGGGGCGCGACAGCGGAGCGAGCGAAGGGATAGGCGGTAGCAGACGGGGCGAGCGCAGCCAGCGAGAGTGTGGCGCACGGCCAGGGTGTGTGTCACGCGGGGCACAGTGGTGCGGTGGCTGCGGTGAGCGCGACGGCAGCGGCGGGCGCGACCTACGCGGTGTAGCACGGGCGTGGGCATGGAGAGGGAGTGGCCCCGCGGGCGCGGAAGAAAAGCGGCAGGCTCGGGGATGGGCGTGCATAGGAGCGGGCATGTGCCACGGGGTCAATCCGAGGAGCTCGGTGCGTACCCCTGCAATGGCCATGGTGGACGGCGGTTCTCGGCCACGGCGAAATACCTAATGAGAGCAAACGAGAGGGGAAACAGGGGAAAGGCAAGAGAAGATCATGGCGGTGTCAATGGTGCCCTAGGGGAAGACATGGGAGCTTGGGGCGGCGCGGATCGAACGGCAATGTCGCGGTGGCCCAAGGTTGAGGAAGACGGCAGCGACGTCGATGCGGGGGTGCTGGACTTGATCTAAATATATCGGCTAAATAGGCTATGCTGATTGGCACTAAAGTTGAGCTAGCACCGCTTGATTATGTTACATATAATCGCCAAGATCTCATCAGCGGCGTCATCTCTTTCATGTGCTTTACTGCATCACATATGTGAGAATTTAATGGTAAAAAAGGTCGTCAATGTTACTTAATATGTATGAGAATATTAAATGTAATATTAACATAATTGATATTGAACTCTTAAAGTTAATGTGGCCCCGTTGCAACGCATGGGCGTTCTTCTAGTATTCTACAAAGTACAAGCTGTCAAGCCACAAAATCAATTGTGTGAAGGGTACCTTGGCTCCTGCTCTCTATGAACTCATCTAGGGTTTCCCTGCCTCTCGTCGGCGCCGCCACCGGTCCGCCTTGTCTCCTATGATCCTTGGACCATGGAGGCGTGGTGGATCCCGATCTTTGCTGGCGGGAGGACTCCATTTTTAGGTTCTTTTCTGAGTTTTGTTAGGGTTTGTGATATGCTCAAGAAGACGAGACGGTGGCAGCTTCTTGAAGTTTGAATAAGGTCCTCCCCGTCTAGCCCCCGTCCCGGTGATGTTTCAAGCACCGTCGGAAGGCACGTGGAGGTTTGTCTTCGGCGGATCTCGTGGGATCCGGTTGGGGTTTGTCTTCGGTGGATCCGATTGGATCCGATCTTCGTTTGTCTATGTTTGTGTGTCTGCAGGTTGGATCTTTTCAATCTGCGCTTCTCTTCATCGGCGTCAGTTACTATTCTGGTGCGCTGGTCCTACGGGGCCTTAACACGGCGACTTACCGACTGTCTACCACAACAATGTTTGCTCAACTCCGACGAAGGAGGGCGATGACGGCGGCGCGCTTCGGCTCGCTCTAGTACTTGTAGTCGTCACTAAAGGAAATATGCCCTAGAGGCAATAATAAAGTTATTATATATTTCCTTATATCATGATAAATTTTTATTATTCATGCTAGAATTGTATTAACCGGAAACATAATACTTGTGTGAATACATAGACAAACAGAGTGTCACTAGTATGCCTCTACTTGACTAGCTCGTTGATCAAAGATGGTTATGTTTCCTAGCCATAGACATGAGTTGTCATTTGATTAACGGGATCACATCATTAGGAGAATGATGTGATTGACTTGACCCATTCTGTTAGCTTAGCACTCGATCGTTTAGTATGTTGCTATTGCTTTCTTCATGACTTATACATGTTCCTATGACTATGAGATTATGCAACTCCCGTTTACCGGAGGAACACTTTGTGTGCTACCAAACGTCAAAACGTAACTGAGTGATTATAAAGGTGCTCTACAGGTGTCTCCGAAGGTACTTGTTGGGTTGGCGTATTTCGAGATTAGGATTTTTCACTCCGATTGTCGGAGAGGTATCTCTGGGCCCACTCGATAATGCACATTACTTAAGCCTTGCAAGCATTGCAACTAATTAGTTAGTTACGGGATGATGTATTACGGAACGAGTAAAGAGACTTGCCTGTAACGAGATTGAACTAGGTATTGAGATACCAACGACCGAATCTCGGGCAAGTAACATACCGATGACAAAGGGAACAACATATGTTGTTATGCGGTCTGACCGATAAAGATCTTCGTAGAATATGTGGGAGCCAATATGAGCATCCAGGTTCCGCTATTGGTTATTTACCGGAGACGTGTCTCGGTCATGTCTACATAGTTCTCGAACCCGTAGGGTCCGCACGCTTAAAGTTTCAATGACGGTTATATTATGAGTTTATGAGTTTTGATGTACCGAAGGTTGTTCGGAGTCCCGGATGTGTTCACGGACATGACGAAGAGTCTCGAAATGGTCGAGACATGAAGATTGATATATTGGAAGCCTATATTTGGATATCGGAAATGTTCCGGATGAAATCGGGATTTTATCGGAGTACCGAGGGGTTATCGGAACCCCTCGGGGGCTTAATGGGCCATAGTGGGCCTTAGTGGAGAAGAGGAGAGGCGGCTAGGGCAGGGCCGCGCGCCCCTCCCCCTCTAGTCCGAATAGGACAAGGAGAGGGGGGCGCCCCCCCCCCTTTCCTTCCTCTCTCCCTCCTCTTTCCCCCCTTCTCCTAATCCAACAAGGAAGGGAGGGAGTCCTACTCCCAGTGGGAGTAGGACTCCTCCTGGAGCGCCTCCTCCTGGCCGGCCGCACCTCCCCCCTTGCTCCTTTATATACGGGGGTAGGGGGCACCCCATAGACACAACAATTCATTTGATCTTTTAGCCGTGTGCGGTGCCCCCCTCCACCATAGTCCACCTCGATAATACTATAGCGGTGCTTAGGCGAAGCCCTGTGTCGGTAGAACATCATCATCGTCACCACGCCGTCGTGCTGACGAAACTCTCCCTCAACACTCGGCTGGATCAGAGTTCGAGGGACGTCATCGGGCTGAACATGTGCTGAACTCAGAGGTGTCGTGCGTTCGGTACTTGATCGGTCGGATCGTGAAGACGTACGACTACATCAACCGCGTTGTGCTAACGCTTCTGCTTTCGGTCTACGAGGGTACGTGGACAACACTCTCCCCTCTCGTTGCTATGCATCACCATGATCTTGCGTGTGCATAGGATTTTTTTTGAAATTACTACGTTCCCCAACAGTCGCTAGGTGGTCTACGGACCTGGATGTAAATTTTACTTCTAGTATTCTATGTACTACCTTGAAAGTTGATGAATAGATCAGAAGTTTTCTCGGAAAAAAAGAAAGAAATACAAGCTGTCAAAGTTAGACGCTCAAGACTCTGTTTATGCTCCAAAGTGACACATATATTTACTCACCAAGAGCTGGAGTAACAAAATACATACTGTCTCAAAGTGAGAACTAAAAAAGTACAGCCTACGTAGCTAGCCATTAGGCGTGATGTGAGGAACTTCTCAAAGTCCTCCGGCCCTTGCTTACAGGTGTAAGGAATAACAGCGACCCCTGCTCTAATTAAGCTCCACTGGTAAACCTAACACAATGATTAAACTAGACGCACGATAGGGGCATCTTCAATGTCGACCCGCAAACCTCCCGCAACCGTTCGGACCACGCGGTCCGGAACGCGGGGAGCCATCCAACACCGATCTGTATCGGTCCGTGGAGTGGTCCGGACGGGATTTCTCCTGTAAACTGGAGACAAAAGTGGGGGCGGTTTGCAGGAGTCCAGATCGATCCCAACGATGCTTCTAACCGTCTTGACCCACCAAAACCCCTTCCCCCCTCCCACGCATTTTCGGTGAGCGCCACCCGAGGCATCTCGTCTGACGCCACCCGTACGTCCCTCTGCCGCCCACTGGTGCTATATAAACCGCTGCCCTGGTCATAGCCATAGCCATCCCTCTCTGCGCCACTCCCCACCATGGATCCCTCCGCCGCCAAAGCTCTCTGGGACGAGCTGACGTCGAAGCAGAAGAAAACCATGGCTGCCATTGCTGCCGACTAGCAGGCCGGCAGGCACCCGGACGACGCGCAAATGGAGGACGCCTCCGACGACGAGCCAGCGCCACCCTCCTCTTCCTCGGTGGCACCCTCCTCCTCCACTCCATCCTCGCCGATGCATTGTGAAAGGATCGAGAAGAGGTGTCTAGAGGGGGGGGGGTGATTAGACACTAAGTGCCAAAAGTTGCAGTTTTTAATATTCTTAAGTTTAAGTGGAGTTTAAGCACAAGTTTAACAAACACAATACATATCAAGCAAGCATGCAATGAGTATATGAGCAGCGGAAAGTAAAGCATGCAACTTGCAAGAATGTAAAGAGAAGGGTTTGGAGTATTCAAACGCAATTGGAGACACGGATGTTTTTGTCGTGGTTCCGATAGGTGGTGCTATCGTACATCCACGTTGATGGAGAATTCAACCCACGGAGGGTAACGGTTGCGCGAGTCCACGGAGGGCTCCACCCACGAAGGGTCCACGAAGAAGCAACCTTGTCTATTCCATCACGGCCGTCGCCCATGAAGGACTTGCCTCGCTAGCGGTAGATCTTCACGAAGTAGGCGATCTCCTTGCCCTTACAAACTCCTTGGTTCAACTCCACAATCTTGTCGGAGGCTCCCAAGTGACACCTAGCCAATCTAGGAGACACCACTCTCCAAGAGGTAACAAATGGTGTGTTGATGATGAACCCCTTGCTCTTGTGCTTCAAATGATAGTTTCCCCAACACTCAACTCTCTCTCACAGGATTTGGATTTGGTGGAAAGAAGATTTGAGTGGAAAACAACTTGGGAAAGGCTAGAGATCAAGATTCATATGGTTGGAATAGAATATCTTGACCTCAACACAAGTGTAGGTGGTTCTCTCTCAGAAAATGTGTATTGGAAGTGTAGGTATGTTCTGATGGCTCTCTCCACGAATGAAGAGTGGGTGGAGGAGTATATATAGCCTCCACACTAAATCTAACCGTTACACACAATTTGCCAAACTCGGTGGGACCGGATGGTTAAACTCGGTCGGACCGATTCAGCAAACTTACACTACAAGAAATATGTCAACTTATGACCTTCTGTCAGTGACCCTCGAAGAATTGGTCATAAATTTATGACCATTTTAGACCAATTGGTCAAAAGCTGCCTGGGGGGCTCTAAACTCTAAACCATAACGACCATTTTGGTCAGAAAGGTCATAATTTCATTAGAGGAAATGGTCATAAAGCAAATAGCGCTAGTCCACTGCCTTATTTCTAGTTGTTAACGACCAATATAGATGGTCATAGCCTTGTAAATTGTGGTGGGTTGCTATGACTAGGCGCCACCTCATCAGTTTTGCCTATGTGTCATGTCCATGTGGCAGTTTTTGCCCTAGGTTGTGAAGCAACCTATATTTCTGTCATTCCCAAAATTCCCAAAAAAATCTCATAAATTCTTTGGGTCATATCTTCGTCAAATATGTGAAAACCTTCCTTGCCTAGTTCAAAAATAATTCAAAAATATTCATTTTCCTATTCTGTTCAAAACAACAGTTTGTGAAGGAAGTACCACTTTGGCATGTCCAAATAGTATCCATTTTCTACAGTGCTTTCCTATGCCCAAATAACCATCCTCCACCAAATGCCAGCTCAATCCATTCATTATTTTGAGCCGAGCTTCAACATTCGTATTTATGTCCAGTGTGGTAGTTTGCAAAGCAAGTACCACCTAGGACTCTCCTTTTGAGCTGAAAATTTGTGAAGGCGGTCTTCTTAGTAACTGTTCATCCTCAGCCAAAACTCACTCCCATTAGCCATGTACATTTCCCGTACCGCTAATCAAACACTTGGCTACTAATTCATGTTTGAGCATCGATCGGTCTCCTCGTGAGAATCTTATGTTGTAATTTTCTTCCTAGCACCTACCTGGGGAGTGCCCAACCCACTAGACATGCCTAGGCCGCCCAGAACACATGGAAACACCACGGTCACGCGGTGACCACGTGGCGGGCATGCGAGTTTACGCGCTCTAGAGTTGGGGCCCTCGGCCACCGCCCAAACCTCGACGTATCGCCACCAAACCATGTATTTATGATTAAATAGGTACTTATGTAACTAGAAATGATTTTTGGAAAAAATAAATAACAAACTATGAGGCAGCTGCAGTTCAAATTTGACCCGCTTCCAACTGAATCGGCGGAAATTTGTCTTTTTCATGAGAGGTGGATCAAAAATTTTTACACCCAACAATTTTGTCAATTGTGCATTAAATATGTCCTAGTATTTTATAAAATTTATTTGGTACAATTTTGCAACAATTATTTGGGAGGTCCTTCACAAAAAAACCTCCTTTTGGGCACTCAAAAAATGGAAAATGGTTTTTTCGTCCAAAGAAAATGAAAACTTCCTTAGGCAACATTGTTTGGAATTCCAAGATGTACCCTTGTGCACAATATGAGATCATTTTAACAAACCATGCCATGAACGTGGCCATAAGATTGATCATTTGGCTTGAAAGCCATGAATCTTCACGCATGATAGCTCGTTTCTGAGAACACTTTTTTAAAATAATTGCCGTATTACAAGTTTGTTATTTTTCTTGGGAACTTGGCCACATATAATGAAACAATGCGAAGGTTTTCCATTTTTTTTGATTTTTTTTGAATTTTTATGCCCGTTTCAAAATGCGGTCAAAATGGCGGGAATAACCGTTCCTAGCTAGTGGTTGAATCTTGAATTTTTTTGGTGTTTCTTTGATTAAATAGATACTTATGTACCTAGAAATGATTTTTGGAAAAAATAAAGAGCAAACTACGAGGTAGCTACAGTTCAAATTTGACCCGCTTCCAACTGAATCGGTGGAAATTTGTCTTTTTCACGAGAGGTGGATCAAATTTTTTTACACCCAACCATTTGGTCAATTTTGCATTAAATATGTCCTAGTATTTTAGAAAATTGATTTGGTACAATTTTGCAACAAATATATGGTAGGTCCTTCACAAAAAAACCTCTTTTCGGGCACTTGAAAAATGGAAAATGAACTTTCCGTGCAAAGAAAATGAAAACTCCCTTAGGCAACATTGTTTGAAATTCCAAGATGCACCATTGTGCACAATATGAGATCATTTGAACAAACTATGCCATGAATGTGGCCATAAGATTGATCATTTGGCTTGAAAGCCATGAATCTTCACGCTTGATAGCTCGTTTCTCGTATTACACACATATAATGACACAATGCGAAGGTTTTCCAATTTTTTGATTTTTTTGAATTTTTTATGCCCGTTTCAAAATGCGGTCAAAAACCGTTCCTAGCTAGTGGTTGAATCTTGGAAATTTTTTGATGTTTCTCTGATTAAATAGATACTTATGTACCTAGAAATGATTTTTGGAAAAAATAAAGAGCAAACTATGAGGCAGCTACAGTTAAAATTTGACCCACTTCCAGCTGAATCGGTGGAAATTTGTCTTTTTCACCAGAGGTGGACCAAAACTTCTCACACCCAACAATTTGGTAAATTGTGGTTTAAATATGTCCTATTATTTTAGAAAATTGTTTTTGTACAATTTTGCAACAATTATTTGGTAGGCCCTTCAAAAAAACTCATTTCAGGCACTCGGAAAATGGAAAATGAATTTTCCGTGCAAAGAATAAGAAAACTTCATTAGTCAACATTGTTTGCCATTCCAATATGCACCCTTGTGAACAATATTAGATCATTTAAACAAACTATGCCATGAATGTGGCCATAAGATTGAGCATTCGGGTTGAAAGTCATGAATCTTCACACAAGATAGCTCATTTCTGAGAACACTTTTTTAAAATAATTGTCGTATTACAAGTTTATTATTTTTCCTGATAACTTGATCACATATAATGACTCAATGCGAAGGTTTTCCAATTTTTTGATTTTTTTTAATTTTTATGCCTGTTTCAAAATGCGGTCAAAACGGCGGGCATGACTGTTCCTAGCTAGTTGTTGAATCTTGGAAAACTTTTTGTGTTTCTCTAATTAAATAGATACTCATGTACCTAGAAATAATTTTTTGAAAAAATAAAGTGCAAACTATGAGGGAGCTGTAGTTCAAATTTGAACCGCTTCCAGTTGAATCGGCGGAAATTTGTCTTTTTCACCAGAGGTGGATCAAAACTTCTGACACCCAACAATTTGGTAAATTGTGGTTTAAATATGTCCTAGTATTTTAGAAAAATGATTTGGTACAATTTTTTAACAATTATTTGGTATGCCCTTCACAAAAAAACTCATTTTGGGCACTCGAATAATGATTAAAAATAGCTACAAAGATAAAAAAAATTGCATGCAAACTGGCTATCATCCATAAAATATGCTCTAAATTGATAGAAAATTTTAGTTGTGCCATTTTGCAAAATATTTTTGATGGTTGCTTCACAAAACCCTCCTAGTTTTAGTACATAGAAACTATTCTAAATCATAATTTTTCTGAACCAATCAGAGCTCTTCACGCGGATCACCCCCCTTAGCCGATCTGGACCGTCCACATCCGACGGATCCAACGTCTCTCAGGTCCCCTCTCAACCCAACCCAACCCAAACCCTAGTAGCCCCCCTCTCCTCGCTCGATCCAGATCTCGCTCCCCTCGTCTCCCACAACGCCGCCGCCACCCACCCCGATCCCATCCCCCCTCGCCTCCCTCCCAAACCTTGCCGCCGGCGGCCTCTCCCCCTCCTCTCTGCTTCCCTCCCACCTCGTCCCCATCTCCTCTAGTGCTATCTACCTCTAGTGCAAAACCACCGCCCGCCCGCCGCAACCAGCCCACAGATTTCCTCCCACCTTTCCCCTCCTCCCCTTCTCCGGCCAAGAACCTCGCCGCCGCCTCCGCCCCTTCCTCGTCGGCCCGCCATGGCGCTGTACCATTATCCCCTTCGCCGCTGCCGCTCATGCTCCCTTCTCCCCATCGCCGTCGCCACCTCTGCTTGCTACACCATAGCCACACGGCCACGTAGACGAGGCGGCGGGCGGGCGAGGCGCACCGGCGCGACCCTCCGTGCGCGCGCACCGGCAGGCCCTCGAGGTGGCGCCGTCGGGGATCGTCTCCGGGCTCGACCTCTGCCGCCTCAACTCCTCCCGCGCCGGTGGCTCGCTCCGCAAGGTCGCTGCCGAGGCCGGCGCCGCTGGGGCCTGCGTCTTTGCCGACCTATATGCCCTCGGGGGCGCGTCCCTGCCGGACCCGCTGGATGAGGAGGACAGGGCCAAGTGCCTGCACTCCATCGTGCTCGCCGGCGACGAGTTCCCTCCACGACCATGGCCTCGGCCTCCCTTCCCCGACCGCCAAGACGCCGGCGCGGAGGCTGCTCTCCGCCACCGTCAGGGCCATGGCGCCGGCTAGCCCCAACAAAGGTACTGCGCAGTCACGGCGGCGGATGGCAAGTTCATGCCGGTCATCGACAAGAAGGCCGACTACTCCTTCGTCTACCCATTCGGATGGCAGGTACTCCTCCATGAATCCTCTCCTCTGCTCTGCTCCATACGCATGCATACACTTGGTGATGCTGCTGAATGAATGAATGAATGTGTGTGTGGGTGGGTGCAGGAGGTGTATGTGCAAGGGCAGGACAAGGTGTACAAGGACGTGATCGACCCCGCCGTCCGCGAGTGGACCTCAAGGGCAAGAGCTTCCAGAAGAACATGCAAGCAGCTCCGCTGCCAAGCCATCAGCCCAACCAGATGGAGTTGGCTGTGCTAACCTCTTTAGAGCCATAACAATAAGTTTACTCGAATCAGGGAAGATTCTGCATAAGTAACTAAATTCAGCAGCCCAATGCTGTACAACATAGCAAATGCCAAACTGCCCATTTATGCTCTGTTTTTCTAATCCTGGTTATGTACCTCCAGCTAAATGCCTTGCCTGTGTATTATATACTTTATTCTTCTTGCTGGAGTACTAGAAGAGTAGTGCTATCTTGCTGCTGGTGACACTCCATCGACTACTCACTGTTAATTTATTCTAAGTGGCCATAATTCCCTTCCTAGCAGCACCACAGAGTACCACCTGCTCTCTTGTCTCACCCATAACAACAATTTACTCGTAGTATGTGTCTTGGGTACTGATTCATTAGTCAAGCAAAGACCGAAGTCATCTTTTGCTACTGTTAGCTCTATGGATGTGTATTTACCTGCAACTTCTGCCAGCTCTAACTTGGTTATATACCAGTTCAATTCAGTCAATCTGTTGGAACTAGTTTGTCTATTACTTGTATTCGATTTCATATCCTGCCATATGCCATTGTCGACTTTCTTAGGTACATAATTGTTATGTCTTGCAATCTGGTATTGATGATTGTCAATGTATTCATTTATACCTTTCTAGTGTACCTTGTATGTGACCCAGCTGATCTGTATATCAATGCTCTGTTTCCAATAGATGTATGCTGATGCCTGATGGCTGATTCCTTAAAACTTCATTGTTGCAGCAGTAGCATTTTTCCTTAGTGCATAGATGTATGAGCGATCACTTATGCTTGAAACCTTGCTCTCTTTCCCAGGAACCATCGTGGTCTGCATCACTACTGGGGCGGGAGAGGAAAGATTGTTGGTGTCTCCAAGAAGCAATAAATTGCTTCACAAAGATCCCCGCATAGCTTCACTACTACTGTGTTGGTCCATTTCCAGAATCTTAAGCAGTGTTCTTGTTTAGACGATTACCTTGGATGATGCTTTTGCTTAAGGAGAGGCTCAAGAAGATCAAGTATAAACTCCTCCCCCTCTTGTTTGTTTTTGCTTCATACTGTTTGGTGGTTGATACATTACTGTGCAAGTTCTATGGTATGTGAGTTCTTTCTGTTGCTGCAAGCATTGACACAATATGTCATGTGCAGGGAGCTCCGCATCCGAGTTTCAGCCATCCTCTACAGCAAGGAGCTCTGGGCCAAAGGAGCAAGCAGCGCTGCTAGTTCCTTGAGGCCAGATCGAGTAAGATGGTGCACCATGGCGTGTGGTGGTGTATTTTGCTTCCGAGAACAATACTGTTTATTTGAAGTGAGATGTACTCATCTAGTGCCTGGCAAAAACTTGAAGGATGAAGTGTCATGTACTGTGTATGTTGTAGTGAGCTGTAGTAGGAGTGAAACGAAAATTTATCTGCTATTGTATGTGTTATTTCCATGTAATGTCTTGTGTACATTTTACTTGAACATTAAATTCTCCAGAAAAATGTTCTTACTAGACCTGGTAGTGGCCACGGCCCAAATATACTCGTACTATTAAGATGCCATGGCCCAAAATAACCTGGGCTGAAAAGCTATTCAGAAGTATTATAAGCAGGCCTCGACTCAAATAGAAAATAGAAACAAAAAGGAAACAAACTATGTGGAAGGTAAAAGCCCATTATAGAAAAGGCCCAAAAACATCAAGAAAAAAAATCCTAAAAGGCTGAATTAATGGGCTCGGCCCATGTAAAACGCCGAATCGGACCAGGCTGAATCTTGTGCCACATCAGCTTACCACGGTGGATGCCTACGTGGCCTGGGGAGGTTGCTAGTGACCAAAACGCCACAGTAGACGTATTTTGGTCATAAACGTCTTCGACCATTCCAGAAGAAAGGTCGCTATAGTCAGTTTATGACCGCCAGCTTTTGACCTTCTGTTTTTGGTCACAAAAAGGTCGCAAATGAAAAACCATGACCTTTCAGTGACCAATAGTGGTGGTCACAAGTTGACATATTTCTTTTAGTGTTAGTGACCGTTAGGATTTTCGGTGGGACTGAGATGCAACTCGGTAGGACCGATATGGTTAGGGTTAGGGCATAACGTAATCTCGGTGTGACCGATTACACAAACTCGGTGGGACCGATTTTGGTAATAAGCTAACCAAAGAGTTGGTCAGGCAAACTCGGTGAGACCGATTACACAAACTCGGTGGGACCGATTTTGGTAATAAGCTAACCAGAGGGTTTGCATTGTAATCTCGGTAGTACCGATTGCTCAAACTCGGTGAGACCGATTTTGGTAATGGACATACACAGAGAGATTACAATCCCATCTCGGTGAGACCGAGATCCCTATCGGTGAAACCGATTTGCTAGGGTTTGTGGCAGTGGCTATGACATCTGAAACTTGGTGGCGCCGGATAGATAGAATCGGTGGGGCCGAGTTTGACTTTTGGTTTAGGTCATATGTGGATGTGGGAAGGTAGTTGAGGGTTTTGGAGCATATCACTAAGCACTTTGAGCAAGCAAGCCATTAAGCAACACCTCATCCCCTCTTGATAGTATTGGCTTTTCCTACAGACTCAATGTGATCTTGGATCACTAAAATAGAAAATGTAGAGTCTTGATCTTGAAGCTTGAGCCAATCCTTTGTCCTTAGCATCTTGAAGGGGTTCCACATCCTCTAGTCCATGCCACTCCATTGTTGAACTATTCTGAAGCATACTAGGTAAAAGTGTTAGTCCAACAAGAGATATGTTGACATTAATTACCAAAACCACCCAGGGAGCACTTGTGCTTTCATGTTGCACCATGACCATTGGCGAGGCCTGTGCCCATTATATGGACATGGTGTGGGAGGAGCAGCTCTGGGAGGCACTGGCCGATGCCAACTACAACCACAACCTCCTCTAGGAGCATCTGCAGGAGGAGGAGCAGTTCGCCACCAGCATGGCGGTTGCGCCGGATGCGAACTTGGCGAAGCAAGAGGCGCAGCTCGAGTCCTACCTCTTCACCCGTGAGATCCGCCTCGCCGATTGGCGGTACCGACAGCGGGTGGCGGTCGCGAACAACGAGCGCGGTGACGACGCTGGCGTGGCGTTGTTCGGCGACACCGAGGAGGTGGACATCGTCGAGGCTGCGCCCCGGTGACAAGACGACAAAGAAGATGGCAGGTCTGCGGGCGCCGCCGGATGCGAGGAAGAGTAGTGCACGGTAGGTCGCGCCGCTCGGGTTCTAGGAAGGCCACCGCTCCTCCCCCCCCCCCCGTCAACGGTAAGCTTGCTGGGATGAGCATCTTCGACCGATTAGTCACTTGGCGGTGACGTCAAGGCGAACAGCTTCAGTTCCCGGGGCTCCGAATGCGGTGGTCAAGGAGGCAGAGCTGGAGAGCACCGAGGTGGAACTGGAGATGGTGAAGCTTCAGTTCTCAGGGCTGATGGTCGGAGACGGGGACTGGACACCATCGATTATTTAGATTAGGTATTAATTATACTCTAGAGCCCACCTAGGGCCGCATTGATGTATTCGTAACGAAATCCGTCATATTTATATAAAATACGGTATGTTTATATGAAATCCGGTCTTGTTTATATGAATTCCGAACTTGTTTGAACGAATTTCGTCTGGTTGGTTCGAGTTGTTGTGAAAATGTATACGAGGTTCAATGTCGATCTCCAGCATCCATGTCCACGAATTGATCTCCTCAGTCCGCAGACAAATGTGGGATATTTTTTTTCGAGAGTATGCCAATAGCGTACCATATTTTTATAGAAGGGAGAAAAAATTTACAAGATTCGTGCGATCAATGCGAACATCGATCACCCGAGCACCCACACACACCTACAGGAATATCAAACGGGACCTCTCACAAAATGATCTAAGGCACCCACTCCACCTGCACTATGCCAGTCTCGGATTTCGTCAAGGATGGCTCTAGCTAACTCATTGTAGTCCTTGACTTGTTCCGGTCGGTTGAACACCTTAGCGTTCCTCTGCTTCCACAACAACCAAGCCGCAGCAATGACGAGCGAGTCAAAGCCTCTCTTTTGCTTCCCTTGAAAGCCAGCTCGTTCCCTTAACCACCATTCGGCAAAAGTGTCCGTGTTGTTGGGGGGTAGAATGTTGATTTGCAGGGAGTCGAAACATGTGTGCCACACCTGTCTTGCGTAGACACATTGCACCACGATATGCTCAACCGTGTCCTCGTCCTGCAGACAAGTGTAAAGGGGTTGTCCTGCAGACCATGTCGTGCCCATCTGTCAAATGTTCATAAGCGGTGCTGCACCGCGAGTGAGGGAGTCCTGGATTAGGGGGTGTCCGGGACTATATCCTTTGGCCGGACTGTTGGATATGAAGATACAAGATTGAAGACTCGTCCCGTGTCCGGCGGTCTATATAAACCGGAGGGTTTTAGTTCGTAGGACAACGTACACATCAAGAATCATACCATAGGCTAGCTTCTAGGGTTTAGCCTCTGATCTCGTGGTAGATCTACTCTTGTACTACCCATATCATCAATATTAATCAAGCAGGACGTAGGGTTTTACCTCCATCGAGAGGGCCCGAACCTGGGTAAAACTTTGTGTCCCTTGCCTCCTGTTACCATCCGTCCTAGACGCACAGTTCGGGACCCCCTACCCGAGATCCGCCGGTTTTGACACCGACATTGGTGCTTTCATTGAGAGTTCCTCTGTGTCGTCGCCATCAGGAAGGATGCCTCGCCCTGTCTTTAAAGACGCCACCGTTGCTAAGGGAGCTTTGGCCGTCGGCCAAACCCTCCGGCTAGGTGGTTTTCTTATGACCGCCCGTTCGGCTTCTGCGCCGACGATGACCTCTCGAGCCATCAAAAACAATCTTCATGTCAGCTCGGAACTCGCCGAGCAGTTAGATCCAATGGAGCTCTCCTCCATAAACGAGCTCTTGGATCGCTTCGCCGCCCTGGGAGTCACCACAGATTACGACCAGATTGGGCCTAAACCCGATCTGAGAGAGATTAACTCTCCCCAAGTCACCCATCACGTTGCCGTGGTAGAGGGACAGTGCGGCGACCCTTCATCTATCTTAAGGACTCGCTACATCCGGATTCCCGATCCCTCCAAGCCGGATACCCGCGGAGGGGAGGATATCACTCAAGACCTGAATTTAGAGTCAGGCGACGAGCTGGATTCATTGGACAACATCCAGGAATCCAAATTTTCGAGTTCGGAAATTCCTCGGCCTCTGAGCCTTAGATGGGGCGAGGCTTCGGATTTAATTCCACCCACCCACCCCAACATAAGCGATCTATCCAAAATCAGGCAAGAACCCGATGAAACAGTACATCATTACTGGGCCAGATTCCTCCTGGTTAAGAACAGGCTAAGGGACTGCCGCGAGGAAGACGCAATCTCAATCTTCTGCAATAATTGCACGGACAAGGGAATACTCAACGCCATAAGTCGCCGTGATATTACACGCTTCGCTGACTTGGCGTCCATTGTACGAAAGTACTGTGCGATGGAAAGCGCCTGGAAAACCGAAACAAAATTTTGGGACAATCCGGCCCTGAATACAAACCCAGTCCGAAATAAAAGGGTGCATCATCACCAGTCACCCAGGTCAAGCATTAAAAAGCAAAAACCCTCTACAAAGCATGGAACCGTACTGGAAGGATGGCTTAATGGACCATGTAAAATTCACAGTACAGAGGACGCCACACCAACTCACAGCCTCAGAGCATGTTGGATACTCCGGCAAGTGGCCAAAATTGGCGAAAAAATCCTAATTCCGGAGGCCACAGAAAGCCACCCCAGAGACACCAATACGGTATTAACAGTCTTCGAGACTTCCGCATCAAATAATATGCGAAAAAGGACACTCCGGAGCCTTGCCGAAGTCTACCAAGTAGCAACAATAAACCCATGGAGTGACACGGCTATTACCTTTAATGCCAGTGATGAACCTAAATCCCGAACAGCCCGAGCACCAGCCGCATTGGTCCTCAGTCCAATAGTGGACGGCTTTCGTCTTACCAAGGTACTCATGGACGGCGGCAGCGGATTGAACCTCATTTATGAGGAGACCCTTGAAAAATGGAAATAGACTGGAACCGCATTGAGCGAAGCAGCACAACCTTTAGAGGAATAATCCCCAGTCGGGAAGCGCGCTGTAGAGGAAAAATCACACTAGATGTGGTGTTCAGCATGCCGGATAATTACAGGTCCGAAGAGGTCACGTTCCAGGTGGCTCCATTCAGCAGCGGTTATCACGCTCTGCTAGGGCGGGAAGCGTTTACAATCTTCCAAGCAATACCCCATTACGGGTACATGAAGCTCAAGATGCCCGGGCCTAACGGGATCATCACTCTCGCTAGTGATCCGGACATAGCACTCCGCGCCGAAAACAAGACAGCCGCACTGGCCCTCGAGGCACTATCCGAAGCCCTAGCGGCTGAGGAGCTAACTACGCTACGCTCTACGGTGAATAGGGACGATGTGGTACTCGACAAAAGATCCAAGTCCACCTCCTTTAAACCGGCAGATGAAATAGTCAAATTCCAAGTCCATCCAACGGACCCCAATAAAACAGCTTCCATCGGGGCACAGTTAAACCCTGATGTCGACGCCGCATTGCGAGAGTTCCTACGAGAGAACTGGGACATTTTCGCCTGGCACCCTTCAGACATGCCAGCAATCCCACGCAGGCTGGCCGAGCATATCTTAAATATCCAAGCAGGATTCAAACCTGTCAAACAGGCACTTCGGTGTTTTTCCGAACCTAAGAGACAGGCCATGGGAGAGGAGCTAGCAAAGCTATTGGAGGCCGGATTCATCAGAGATATAAAACATCCGGACTGGCTAGCAAACCTGGTGATGGTACCAAAGAAGGACAAATCCTGGCGCCTGTGTGTTGATTTTAAAGACCTTAACAAGGCTTGCCCAAAGGATCCCTTCCCCCTCCCCTGCATCGATCAAATTATCGATGCTACCGCAGGACACGATTCATTGTGTTTCCTCGACGCATATTCTGGCTACCATCAAATCAAGATGGCAGAACCAGACCAAGCCGCAACGGCATTTATCACACCATACGGGCATTCTGCTTCAACACAATGCCCTTCGGGCTCAAAAACGCCGGCGCAACATATCAACGCATGATTCAGACATGTTTGGCAAGCCAGATCGGCAAAACAGTGGAGGCATATGTAGATGATGTGGTCGTCAAAACAAGACATGTTGAATCTCTAGTAGACGACTTGAGGCTCACATTTGATAACCTCCGAACATACGACATCAAGCTCAACCCGGAAAAATGCGTTTTCGGCGTTCCAGCCGGAAAGCTCTTGGGCTTCATAGTATCCGGTAGAGGAATTGAAGCAAATCCAGCCAATATCCGAGCTCTGTCGCAACTGGATATCCCAAAGGACCTCAAACAAATACAAAAGTTAACCGGATGCGTGGCGGCTCTAAGCCGCTTTATCTCCCGCTTGGGAGAAAAGGCCCTACCCCTTTACCGCCTCCTTCAGCGCACCGAACACTTCAAATGGACGGATGCAGCCACGGTCGGACTCAACGAAATAAAAGCCATACTGGCAACAAACCCAGTCCTGGCCGCACCAAACATTGGCGAACCAATGCTATTATACATTGCAGCAACACATCAGGTTGTAAGCGCAGTGCTCGTCGTCGAACGAGAAGCGGACGGACACAAATTCCCCCTTCAAAAGCCGGTCTATTACGTGTCCACTGTCCTCACTCCCTGCAAATCACGGTACCCGCATTATCAAAAGATTGCGTACGCGGTATTCATGGCATCCCGAAAGCTACGACACTACTTTCAAGAGTATTCAATAACAGTAGCCTCGGAAGTACCACTTAACACGAGTGGGCGGACACCTATTCGGGGTACCGGGACTTCGATCTCAGGTACCTGGGGGGTCAGGATTAGCCCTGGGTAATCGGCCGTAATGGCCACCAAGGCGTTGTCCTTGCTCAATTGATGGAACACTCTATCAATCAGCTCCACAGATATGTCCGGATCCTCTTGAGAGTCCGGGTCGAGGGACCGTCCTGGGTCCTCGGGTTGTGGAGGAGGGCTGCTTATTTCCTTAACAACCCGGCGCAGTTCCTGTGTTGAAGTCATCAGACTGAATATTTAACAATGGGAATACAAAATGGATGGACAAGTAAATACGGCCGCTTACCCAGCTTGGGGGATTGTGCATGGAGAATCCACCCTGAGGGTTGACGCGGAGAAATTCCTTATCTTCTCCCTTATACAAAGTGGACAAGATCTTTAGTAGAGCGGCAGCTGAATCCGGCCCCTTACGGCCGTAGCGGGTGGCGTCATCCTCCCCGTTGAAGTCCCACATGGGGTGGCTTCTATACTGAAGCGGTTGCACCCCCGCATAATGCATTCGGCCATAACCCCGATCATGGTTAGTCCGGAATGGGCTAACAATCTTATTCGGCCCATCAGGTAAATGATGTCCCTGTCACCTCCCCTCTGAGGGCTCCGTGGGCGCCAGCTTAGGCGCTTCTTTAAGGGAGCACTGTTGAATTCAGGGAGGCCGATCCGGACAGGATCCGGCAGCGGGACGTCTTCTATATAAAACCATTCCGAGGGCCATTCTTCGAACGCCTTCTTTGGGGTTCCGGACAGATATCCGGTCCCGGCGATGCACCACACTTCGGCTCTGCCCACTTGATACATTGACCTTCTTGGAACGGGGCACGAGGCAAAATAGCTCCTTCCACAGTCCGAAATGAGCTTCAACACCCAAGAACAGCTCGCAGAGGGCTACGAAGCCCGCGATATGTAATACTGAGGCAGGCGTGAGATTATGTAGCTGGAGGCCGTAGAACTCCAGCAGCCCTCGGAGAAATGGATGGATTGGAAATCCAAGCCCCCTTATTAAGTAAGGGACGAGGCACACCCGCTCTCCTTTGGAGGGATTAGGTGCATTCTCTGATTGCTCTCCGCCGTTGTAGACGGCAAGACCGGCTCGAACCGGGACCATATAGGCCGGGGGGAGAAATCCCTTGGTCTGGAGCGTCACTAGCTCGCTATGCGGATGGAACATCTCTCCCAATATCCAGGCTTAGGGATGGAAGGGCGAGGGGAGGAGTTGCGATGGCTGGCCATGGTGGAATGGACCTTTGTCGGATGCGCTTTGATGAACACTCGCAGAGGGGAGAAGGTGTGGATTGGATCTAAATCCTCGTCCCCTTAAATAGGGCATCTCATTTACGCGGCTAGGGGTGTGAATGTAAAAACACTCAGACTTTTCATATTCGTTTGACACGTGGGAAGCGGCCATTATTGAGCGTAGAAGCCAAGGAGCGTAAACATCTACAAGAAACCGGACTTTATTCAACAGGTACACGGAATTTGGAGGAGAACCCGCCTTGCAATGCCGAAGACAATCTGCGCGCCGGACTCATCGTCATTGAAGCCTGGTTCGGGGGCTACTGAGGGAGTCCTGGATTAGGGGGTGTCCGGACAGCCGGACTATATCCTTTGGCCGGACTGTTGGATTATGAAGATACAAGATTGAAGACTCCGTCCCATGTCCGGAAGGGACTTTTCTTGGTGTGGAAGGCAAGCTTGGCGATACGGATATGCAGATCTCCTACCATTGTAACCGACTTTGTGTAACCCTAACCCTCTCCGGTGTCTATATAAACCGGAGGGTTTTAGTCTGTAGGACAACGTACACATCAACAATCATACCATAGGCTAGCTTCTAGGGTTTAGCCTCTTCGATCTCGTGGTAGATCTACTCTTGTACTACCCATATCATCAATATTAATCAAGCAGGACGTAGGGTTTTACCTCCATCGAGTGGGTAAAACTTCGTGTCCCTTGCCTCCTGTTACCATCCGGCCTAGACGCACAGTTCGGGACCCCCTACCCGAGATCCGCCGGTTTTGACACCGACAGCGAGCCAGACAAAGATCTTGCACTTCAACGGCGCCCAACTACGCCATATCGCCACAGCTGTAGACGATCCGATCGCTCCTTGGTTGAGCCTCATATAGGTGGATCTTGCCGTGTATAAACCCGATGGATCATGCAACCAAAAGAATGAGTCCTCCATTTGCGCGTCTCTAGGCACTGTCGCGATCGCATGCCTCAAATGATCTGTTTGTAGCAGCGCTCCGAAGGATGTCTGTGGTTGAACGTCGAGTGCCCACCTTTCACCAGTTAAGGCCTGGGCCACCGTGCGGGAGTTTCTGATCCTTTTTTCCACTCCAGCCACCAGCATTGGCGCAATGTCCCTGACAGAAAATCCATGGATCCACCTATCCCTCCAAAACAGAACCTTGTCTCATTTGCCCACTGTGATCTGCACCAAGCTGTCGAATACTTGCCTGGCGTCGTCATCCACCATAAGCCCTAGCCCGTGCCATGCATGGCCTTTGCGGGTCTGTGTGCCGCATCCACTCCCATCGCACCCTAAGTGCTAGTGCTTGCAGACTTAGATTTTTCACTCCCAGGCCTCCGAAGCAAGTCGGCTTGCAAATCGCTCTCCATGCCACTAGACATTGACCTCCGTTCATTTGATCTTTCCCAGCCCAAAAAAACGCACGCATCCAACCATCAATATCCTCAAGAACCCAGCCATGGGCCTTCATCACGAGCAATTGGTGTACAGGTCACGCTGCTAGCACCAATTTCACAAGCACAAGCCGGCTTGATCTCTGCAATAGACCTTTTTGCCAAGCCGGGAGGCAATGCCGAACTTGGTCCAAAAGAGGTTGCCAATGTGCCTTAGTGAGGTGCTTTATGGCCAGCTGCAACCCGAGATATTTGCACGGGAATTCTCCGATGGGGCATTGCAGCAAATTCTGAACTCTCTCTTTGTCGTCCTGGTCCTCGGAGATCAGGATCGCCGATGATTTTCTGTAATTGACCCTTAGTCCCGAAGCTTCTCCAAATAGCTGCAGCGCGAATCTGACAAACAAAAGATCCTGATTTGTCGGTTTGACGAATAGAGCCATGTCATCCGCGTAGATATATAGTCGTTGGGTCGCCGAGATTCCGGTGTAAGAGCTCAGAACTCCGTCTGTCATGGCCTTGGAGACCATGGCCGTGAGAGCCTCCATGGCAATGACAAAAAGCAGCGGGGAGACCGGGTCCCCTTGTCGCAGTCCTTTAGCATGCCAAATCCTCTTTTCCGGGGCCTTGTGGGAGATTTTTTACGGATTGCGGTTGAAGATACCCTAAGTTCTATGGATGGCCACTTAGCGACTAAATGGGCTTAAAGGGAAAAGGAACTCCACGGGGCTTGACGAGATCGAGCTCGAGCCGGCCAGTTGCGCGTTGTTATGCGCCAACCCAACCAGAGCTGTGCACGTATGCTATACCATGCGTTCGTCAGTCGACATGCACGGGCCGACACCAGTATTATCTCTATACCAAAATTTTAGACGTTTCTACGGTTCAATTGGTACGGAAGGAGTATAAAGCAGGCCTGAACACTAGTATAAAGCAGGCACAATTGCCCGTACAGTTTCAACTCATGCCAACATACAAGGCCAAACACTCAAAACGTATAGAAAACATGTCGAGGCCTCTGTTAGCAAACACGACCAACCAGGAGCTAGCATATGTATACCTGATGATATATACATACTTCCATGTTAGACTCCAAGGAAATTACGTACTCTGGTATGGCTCATAACTGGAACTTCTGATCAACATTGAATTTTTTTATTTTTTAACAACAACATTCAAAAAAAAAACTGGAACTTCTGATCGCGACAGTCACGTGCGTCCAATTAGCAGACATGGACCTGAGAGTGACTAAGCGGGACCTGCCAAGACCAAGACACGGAGATAAGATGGACACGCACGCGACGTGCACGACGCGCGCAATCCAGCGCAAATCTATTACGTACCGGCTAAGTATTACAACACGGCTGGTTATCTATAGCTGCATCAGCCGGCCATGGATGCTGGGTCTCAGAAACTTCCCCTGACACTTATCCTTACGTGTGTAAGATTTAACCGCAACGTCCTGTGCGGGCAATACATATCTGTCTGCCAATCCGACACCGAACGTGGACAAGTAACACACACAAGGGGCTACACAGGGCCAGGTACAAATACGTAACTGGAGTATGAATTAAGGAACTGCAGAGAAGTCGACAGCAGTTGCACCAGGACCAGTGGTTTCAGTCGACAGGTTGCGCTTCCATACGTGACACCTCAACCATCTGTGCATTTTAGCTGTTTAATACTCATCAGTTCTCTCTAGAACACAAGTAAAAGTCTTAATTGCTACCCTCTATTTGGTTGATTAAGTCCGTTAATATTTTGTTAGTGGGACACTGGGATTCTATTGAGTATATACAGAAGGAACATTTGAAGTCTGCTTGATGCAATTTCTCCATTGAGTATTCAGAAAGGCACCTCATGCAGTGACAAGTAAGGAATGAGTCTTCTACCAATGGTGTAGAAGGATTAGACTCTTGAGAGCGGCGTGCAGATAACTCTCTCCGAAATTTAAATTTAAGAAGAGGTACTGTAGTTATTACTCCCTCCGTCCCAAAAATTTTGTCTTAAATTTGTCTTGATACGGATGTATCTAATACTAAAACGTGACTTGATACATCCGTATTTAGATAAATTTAAGACAAGAATTTTGAGATGGGTGGAGTAGTTAACAGTGAGCGTTGTACACAATATCCATAGGCTCTCGTGGAATAAAATTACGAGTTAAAACAGAAGAAGGTGAAGAGTGTTCAATTCTGTCAGATCGAACTTGCATACCTAACTACTCTCTCCGTTCGGAATTATTTGTCTCGGAAATAGATGTATCTAGAACTAAAATACATCTAGATCCATCCATTTCTGCGACAAGTAATTCCGAACGGAGGGAGTAGGTTTGACCACGGCTAGAGTGAATTGATCTGTGGGTTAGGCTCCCATTCCTCCCAATTTGATTGCATTTCCTATCATGTTTATGTGGGATTTTAGTCCTGGCCAGCCTCCAAAGCCGTTGCTTCAGCATTACCAGGACATGCATGTCCGTGGATGTCCTCGCCGTCCCTGTACAGCCACGTACAGTACATGGCAGGCAACTACCGAAGCAGGTCAGGAGCCTCTGGCAGTCTGGCTGGCAGCCGACCGGCCGCCGGTCTGAGAACTCAACTTGACATCCGGGAGGAAGAATCCGGTGACCATGAACATATACTTCCGAGTGAATCACGCCAAGCAAAAGCAATAGTCCCATTACGATTGCAACGTACGCCCACTTATCATAGATCGACCTGAAAAGTGAGAACAGGACGGCCCAGATATTATTTAAAAGACGTGTCAAAATAATATCAATAGGATCGACATGCACGCGGCGTACCTGACGCATCCAGTACAGTTCCAGTCGGCCGGTTACTCCATTGATGTTAATGTTATGCATGAAGTTGTCGGTCGGAGTATGGACGAAGTTCTGATTTTCAAACCGCCTGATGTTGATTTGCCACCGGATTCTACAAAATCACCGAAATTTGCACCGTCCAACTACAGAACATGACGTAATAACATTTGCCCTCATGTTGTTTTAATGCTGATTTTCGCTGATGCAGTGGTTTTTCTCGTGAATGTGGATCCTTATAAAGTTATGATCACCCCTCAATCAACATGGAAAGAACCTACTCAAGTACTACATAAAATAATAATAATAATGTTTTGAAGAAGATTGGGAAGATATAGCACACAAGCTTTTTTTTGAATCTTACTATTACTAAAATAAAACTCATATGGTGTGCTTCACTCTTACACTCCAACATGTTATTACTTTTGTGGTCTCAGCCACAATTTATTCTAGTTGTTATTAGTACTAACTTTATACTAAAGTTAGTATAAAGTTGAGTCATCTATTTTAAAACGGAGGGAGTATAAATTATACATACTCTCGTTTAATTTATAGGGAGTCCCCATAGCACGAGAGTCTACCACATCATGCAGTATGTGCCATGAGACCACGCACGCTCAGCCGCTCGTTGGGGTATTCCGTTCAATGTTTGTCATACACTCCAATTCTTGATGAACTTTTAACAACACACTTGGATCCACCGTTGCAGGATGCTACCAAAGATGGCGTGGTTTCAGCCTATATCAAAAACCCCACATATATATACGTGGATGTGAGATCGAGCGCACGTAAGTAATAAGAACACTAATATGTGCTCACCATGCCATGCTAGTACAACTGACAGCCACGTAGAGAAAATTTTCGAAGCAGGGCAAGAGTTTAATAAGGTCACGGCCGACTGGCCGGTTTTAGAATTCAACTTGACAACCTGCAGGAAGGAAGAATCCGGCCGGTCGGCCGGTGACCGGCCGTGAGCATACTTCCGTGTGAACCATGACAAGTAGTAGCCCCATCTGGATTGCGACGTACTCCACATTTAGCATATGTGCCTCTTTATTCTTACACCCCTTTTTCCGAGTTATTACGTTTTTGTGACGTGGTAGACGAGTGGAGTTGATGTGTCAGTCACATAGAGCTCCACAAAAGTACAATTGCAAGATCTAACTAGATCGAAGCAAGTCGCAGAGGTGAAAAGCAGTCGTTGGTTTGGAGAATCTCGTCGAAAATCATATATGTGGCCAATAGCTGAAGATTTTCTCTAGAATATGTGCATCCATACATCTCTAATTTGCACGGTAAATATAAAAGTATTAGCTAATGTGTTTTTAGTGAAATTAGTACGTATCATCATATATGTCAAGAAACAGTTTTCATGATCATATTACAGTTTGGCGCCAACATATTATATACCACTACAAAGTACTACCTCTGTACCAAAATATAAGAAGTTTTTGTTGAATTACAAAAAACGTCTTATATTTAGGTAAGGAGTAGCTGTCAAAGTTAGACGTCCAATACTCGCCCAAAGATAATAATCAGGCGTTCAAGACTCTGTCTATGTTCCAGAATTGACTCATATATTTACTTACGAACTGATGGAGTAAAAGATTACATTCTAACTTCTGCAAGAATTAAAAAGCACAGCTTAGGCAGCTAGCCATTGGGCGTGATGTCAGAAACTTCTCAAAGTCCTCCTGCCCTATCCTTACATGTGTGGTTTAACAGCGACCCATGTAATTAAGCATCCGCCAGTTAACCGATTAATAGTACAATCATTACATCGCATGCACGTAAGTTCTATAGACGGCCACGTAACGACTTAATTGGCTCGAATGGAAAAAAGAACTCCACGGGGCTTGACGAGGTCGAGCTCGAGCCGGCCAGTTGCGCCAACCCAACCAGAGTTGTGCACGTATGCTACGTTTCCACGCGTGACTCGTCAGTCGACATGCGTGGGTGGCGTACCCAACTCGACGGCCTGAACACTATAAAACAGGCACAATGCTCTGGTACAGTTCCATCCATCTCGTGCAAACATACATAGCCAAAGCACTCGAACACGTATAGAAAACATGTCGAGTCCTCTGCTTGTTGCAATGGCCGCGGCGGCGATCGTCGTGGCCTGCTGTTTAGCGGCGTGTCCGGTCGGCGCGGGCGCGAGCGCTGGTGGCTTCTACGACAACTTCGTGGTGAAGTGGGGCACGGACCCGGACCCCGACCGGCGGGTCGAGATCGTCGACGGCGGCCGGCTGGTGACGCTCACCCTCAACAACGTCTCCGGCGCCGGGTTCCAGTCCCGGGACGCCTTCCTCTTCGGCGAGTTCACCATGGAGATGAAGCTCGTGCCCGGCGACTCCGCCGGCACGGTCACCACCTTCTACGTAAGCCCGTCTCGCCTAACCACCAATACTTTTCATGCATACTTCTCTCCCAGATATCGTCCGATCATGCGTTGAATGCATGCACCAACATACTTTCCTTCCAATTTGATGTACGTACACGTACGGGCGTATATTGGGCTTGTGTTTTGATTGTGCATGCACGATGATGTTGATGATGCAGCTGACATCCAAGGACCCGACGGCGGCGGGGGACGGGCACGACGAGATCGACTTCGAGTTCCTGGGCAACGTCAGCGGGGAGCCGTACCTGATGCAGACCAACGTGTTCGCCCAGGGGGTCGGGGGCAGGGAGCAGCGGTCCTACCTGTGGTTCGACCCGACAGAGGACTTCCACAACTACACCATCCTCTGGAACCCTCTGAACATCATGTACGTGCTCATCGACGTGTCCCCCATGCACGCATCTAATCATTCATTCATTTCTTGCATATTTAAATATGTCATTCGGATCTTGCAAATATGTGCCGTTTCTAACGTTGTGTTGTCTCGGCCAAGCTAGCTAGTAGCTGAAAATTAAGCAGGCATGAACCCGGCGATAAGTTTACATGAAGACCAAACACGAGAGGACAAATGTTTGTGTTTGGAGACGACTCTTTCAACGCGTGTTCACGCATGAAAATATGACCGTTTAACTGAACTTGCCGGCCCAAAATATCATATACGTATGGGCTTGCGCGCACCAAGTTTTTGGGCCTTCCTCCCTGGTTTGTCCTAGGCCCGTTTACTCACAAGATATTTTTTCCAGTTCTCAGAAAAAAATATCCCTTCTTCTCAAAAAGAAAAAAAGAAAAAATATATCCCAAAAAATTACACGGTCATTCCTTTTTTTTCCTTTGCGAACCTCCTCCTCTGTCCTCTCAAATTCATTTTTTTTTGAAACAACGAGCCTCCTCCTCTGTCCTCTCAAAAAAGATAGAGCGATGATTTTTCTCAAATAAAAGTATGCAAAAATGGAAGGCGACTAGTATGTTTCGTTTTGGTCAGAAGTTAGGAAAGCTAGTAGGATTCAAAAAATTCGTCCAAATTAAACAACCATTGTATAAGAACCTTTCACTGTCGGTTTGGAGCCGAGGAAGGTAGAAAAGACTTGAACAGCAACTTGATACTCCGGCCATCTTTTTTTTTTTGTGGGATAATGTGGGTTTTATTCCTCAGAAACAGAATTACAGTCTGCTAGTACATCATGAGTAACTATGTCTGGCACACGGCGCAACCAACAAGCGGTGCTACCACCAGATCTTCCAATACTAGCTAAACTCCGGCCATCTGTGAAACGATATCTCGAGACTCAACGGTCAAAATCATTCTAAACCCTCTCGGGAAGAGGGCTTAATTTAGCCGCGTCGGCATATTTGGAAGCACGAGAACACCACCTGTCCCAGCCAGCTGCTCTTTCAAACGAAGAAGCGATCGAGGAAAACGTGAGGAGGCACATGAGGTGCCTGCGCAGGTAACATGCACGTCAACTTAGCCCCTAAACAAACCAGCTAATGATGCGATAATCGTACTGGTACGCGGAGTCAAATGCTAGATTCTGCCAAAACAGAATTTTTTTACCCGGCATCTGAATCAAAATCTCGGCAAATTCAATAGCACCCAAGGCCAGTTGGCCCATCCATGCATCCAGGCATCTTCTCACCACTGCGCTGATCGAATTAATGCATCGGATCTCCTGCATCTGTCTGACAATTTGTTTCCGTCGATGCTCTGTTTTCCAGCTTCTCTGTGGACGGCGTGCCGGTGCGCGTGTTCCGGAACCACGACGCGAACGGCGTGCCGTACCTGAGCAGGCAGGCGATGAAGGTGCACGCCACCATCTGGGACGGCGACACCTGGGCCACCCGCGGCGGCCGGGTCAAGATCGACTGGGCGCACGCGCCCTTCGTCGCCTCCTACGGGACCTACGCCTCCAGCGCCTGCGTCTCCGCGGTCGGCAACGGCGATCAGGACGGAGCGCCGTCGGCCTTCTGCTGCCCGGGCGACGCCTCGTCGTGGATGGCCCGGCGGCTGGGGCCCGACGGCGAGCGCGCGGTGGCGTGGGCGCGGGACACGTACATGGTGATGGACTACTGCGACGACCCCTGGAACCTGGGCCGCCCCGCCGAGTGCGACATGGACCGGCTCGCCTCTGCCGTCTGATTGTTCGGCTCCGTCGGCCATACTACCGAACACGTGTCGTCGTGTTATTAGACGAGACAGACGTACGGTGTTTGTGTTGGTGCTTCTAGCGTAGCCTGCTAGGTCGTCTCACTCAAGATGTGACGTGTAGCCGTGTAGGCGTAGCGTATATAATACAGGATCTAACTAGGAGTTTCTCTAGCGGATCGTAGCAAGGAGTCATTTGATTCCTGCAGAAACCTGCTCCTGCTGTAACCTGTAGCCGAGTAATTCATGCATATACAGACGCTGAGATAAGATTAACTCATTTCTCGACATTTTGAGCCTGGAAGAAGAGCAAACTGGCCAAAAAAATTGCTCTGTGTGTCATATAAATGTTGATACAAGTGGAGGAAAGGGGAGGACGTTCAGAAACCCAATGAAAGAATCAAGCCCGCTGCGCCGCACGTACCTGTTTCTTCAGATGTACAAAAATAATCAGGGTACGACACCGTATATCGAACCCAAACAATATGAATCGGTCGCTCAACCCCCTCGCTCAGCCAAACCCAATGAGATCATATTCTTCACGGGCGGGGCGGGAGCGAGCACTCCTTGGGCCTGGTGGCGTCGGTGTACCGGTTGCTCCTGTCGGTGCAGTAGTCGTAGAGGACGTAGCCCATGTAGCGCACCCACTGCAGGTCGGCCCGCGCCTTGGGGGAGAGGTTGAAGAGCGGGGACCCGGCGGGCTCGGCGCCGCACCACGACACGCCGGGCGACGGCCGGCAGTAGGTGATGTTGTAGTTGCGGTAGTAGGAGACGAAGGGCGCCAGCGACCAGTCCGTCTTGACGCGCCCGCCCTGCGTCGCCCAGTCGTCGGCGTTCCACAGGCTCCCGTACACCCGCTGCTGCTGCCACGACGGGAACGGCACGCCCTGGTCCTCGTTGTTGTCGAACGTCCGGATCGTCACGCCGTCCACCTCGATCCTGCACAAATTCAGTTCACGTCGCTCTATATGTTCAGAAACATCGGTACGGTCGACCCACATGCTATACGTACATATCACGCAAGAAAAGAGATTAATTACGTGATGCGCTTGGGGTTCCAGACGATGGAGTAGGTGTGGTAGTCGGCGCTGGGGTCGAACCAGAGCTTGAACTGCTGCTCCCGCCCGCCGACGCCGTAGGCGAACACGTTGGTGTGGAGGGTGTAGGGCTCGCCGGTGGAGTTGCCCAGGAACTCCAGGTCGATCTCGTCGTGGATGTCCCACGGCCCCTCCGAGATGGTCTGTATGCACGTGCACCGAGATATTCACCCATGTCAAAAGTCAACTCGACCGACGCACACACAGCCACTGGTACGGTGCACTAATGCAAACTAATTACGGATCGAGATCTTACGTAGACGGTGCAGACGGTGCCGGCGGAGTTGCCTTCGACGAGCTTGATGTCGATGTCGATGCGGGCGAAGAGGTACATGTCGTTGGACTTGAAGGCGGAGCCCCGGTTGAAGTCCAGCGAGAGCGCCAGCGCCTCGCTGTCGCCGTCCATGAAGTAGTAGGTGTGGTCCGCGCTCCATATGATCTGGATGTCCTTGTAGATGTCCGCCCTGCCCACGTCCACGGCCAGGACGAAGGCCAGGGCCACGCACAGGAGCCGCAGCTTTGGCCTGCAATGCAATGGCGAAGCCATGGCTAACTAGCTAGCCCTGCTGCTGCTGTGTGCAGTGCCGGGACACTAGCTAGCTAGCCTCTGTCTTGCTGCTTCCCACGCGGACAGGGAGAGAGGTCAGCGGCTCCTGTATATATATTGGAGAGTGGAGTGTGGAGACGAAGGTGATGAGGAAATGGGGGAGAGATGGAGGAATTTGCTGCAGAGGGCGGCAAGGCAAGTGAGGAATCGAATGCCAGCCTTGCCGCAGGGAGGGAGAACCTGCTGCTGGTCTGGGAAGACAAGCTTGCTAGGTTGCTAAGCGAGTAGGTGCTCGTATATAAGCGTTTCGGGAGCACTGGCCGGCCGTCCCAGCGGACGCCGTGCACATGCAATGCACGAGAGGTCTCTTTGCTAGACGGAGAGCTGGGCATCAACGCATGGGAGCCGTAGGTTTGCTGGGCTGGTTAGATCTCAGTAAACTGCTATCTTATCAGAGGCACGCTGACCTATCCTCACACCACACGTCGACTCAGATTCGCTATTTGTCAAACGAATTAAGTGGAGTGCTCATAGTTTAGTGTTGGCATAACGCTATTTGTCAAACGAATTAAGTCGATCTGTAACTGTTTTGACTTTTACTGGTGTGTGGAGAGCGATCGGCGGGAGACAGATTTGGACGGCTGGCTTGCCAAGATGTTCAAGCAATGCCCACCGCACGCGACCGACGCCAGGTTAATTTCCAATTGGGCGTTCCTCGCATCGGGGAGCGCGCATTACGACTTCCAGTAACTAGGCTTATTGAGAAGCACTAGTGTACTGGTGAAGTTAGTGTCGGGGACAGCAAAGATGCTATGCACAACTTTAGCAAATACGCACACTAAACAACCCCTTCACTTGTTGTGAGCTCTGAGGACAACATCAATCAACAAGCAGTGGAATAACACAAACAGTATGCATATATGACAAGAGACTTGACGTGAAAAAACCTTCTCAACTTGAGAAGTAAAAATGGTTGTGAACCGACCGGTCCACACAACTTCATTATGAAAATAGTCAGTACAAAGTATTCTCTAAAAACCTCTAAGACATTTACAACACACTCTTCATATTGCCAACCGGCAATAGCAATAAGAACCACAAAAGACAAGATTTCTGCAAAACAGGCTTTACACAACATCTATCCTTTAAGTATTTTACAAACTACTCTCAAACCACTGAACCAAACAACACAACATTTGGCAGTAGTTAGAAACTTCCACCCCCTTAATATTTCATCTCAGTCGAACATTGTTTGCCTACCCAATTTGTTCGTCTTCCAAAACTAATATGTCCTAAAACAGCAGCAGTTCGAGCTGGCAAAACCACTCTCAAATCTGATGCTCCACTGACCCAATCCTCAAACCAGCTAACCAGATCAAAGTACTCAAAAGGAACGAGCTCACCAGGTTCAGGGCCAATCTAAGCAAGTTCCAGCCTCGAATAACCAGCTTGAACAATGTCTAGTCAGGTGCAACAGATCTGGATAGAACCTCCACTTCTTTCTCTCACACACAAGTTGTGTTCTTGTTGTGTGCTCTATCATTCTCATAATGGCAGCCACCACCAACAGGGGTGGAGTGGCTAGGTTTTCTCCTTCTTGCTCCTTTCACTAGGAAGCACTCATAGTTGTTGGATTCAATAAAGATCAATGGCTCATATGTGTTGGACTTATGTGGGCTGATGTTGGGCTACAAACACACCTCCATGCGGAGGGACTTAGCTAAAAAAAACTCTCGTCCCAACATCATGGAGGGTCTCATTGCCTTTCGGCAGCCATGCCATCGAGCCGACGACATAATTCGAGCTTCTTCCTTGTCACCCCCTTGGTCAATATATCAACCCCATTATCATCGGTGTGAACTTTCTCAGTCTGCATTTGCCTGAAATATAGCACATCTTGAATCCAATGATTGTGGACTTCGATATGCTTAGACTTGAAACGAGAAATTGCATTCTTACTCAAGTGGATGCCACTTTGGTTGCCACAAAACAACACATACTTGTCTTGCTTAAATCCAAGCTCAGAAGCCAACCGTTTAAGCCACAATAGCTCTTTGCTCGTCTATGTTACTATAATAAATTCAGCTTCAATCGTATTCAATGCCACACACTTTTGCAACCTTATTTGCCATGACACCGCCCCCCTACATAGGTAACCAAGTAACCTAAAGTAGACTTCCTTCTGTCAAACATCTCCCGCCATGTTAGAATCTGAAAGGGCAGTCAACTTGGGCTCACCACCACCAAAGCAAAGCTTCATATTAGTGCTACCCCGGAGACATTTCAAAATTCACTTCACAACTTCTCAATGAGGTCTTCCCAGATTAGACATAAATATGCTCACATTACTAACTGCATGAGCAATGTCAAGCCTTGTGCACACCACAACATATGCCAACTGCATGAGCAATGTCAAGCATAAGGAACATTATGCATTTCCTTTTTCTTCTCATCAGTGGTAGACGCTACTTGGTGCTCAACTTTAAATGGGCTACTAGTGGCAACTCACAACTTTAACACTATCCATTCTGAACCTTTGAAATACCTTCCCAATATACTTCTCACGAGACAAATACAACTTATTGAAATTTTTGTCTCTCTCAATTGTCATCCCGAGAATATTCTTTGGTGGACCTATGTCTTTCATATAAAAACATTTGCTTAACTCTTTCTTCAACTTAGCAATCCTAGAGACATTCTTGGCAACAATCAGGATATCATCAGTATGGAGCAACAATATGCTAAAGTCATCACCTGAGAACCTCTGAATAAGCACACAATGATCTGAGCTACACTTCTTGCAGCCTTGCTCCCCCATGACAGTTTCAAATTTCATGTACCATTGTCTTGGTGCTTGTTTCAGGCCATAGATACTTTTCTTCAGCTTGCACACATAGTCTTCTTTGCCTTTCACATGAAACGACTCAAGCTGCTCCACGTAGATTTCTTCCTCCAACTCACCATGAAGGAATGTAGTCTTCACATCCATTTGCTCAACCTCCAAGTTGAGATTTGCTAGCATGCCAAGGATTACTCTATGTTGGAAATATGACCTAGAGGCAATAATATTTGTATTATTTATTTCCAAGTTTATAGTTAATGTTTATTATTCTATGCTATAACTGCTATGGTTCATGAATATGTGATTCAAAGGAAAGCTCATTAGCACCTGTAGAAGTATAAATGGTAAAACCAGATTTCTAGTCTTGCCTCTAGGACTAGCTCAAGTGTTTATTTGATGATTCCATTTTCCTGATCATGTGGATATGCTAGTAACGTTCGAGGGCATAATGTTGGTAGAACACTCGTGTTGAATTGACCCAAGTTGTTTGTTACACTTAGATATTATATTGTCTAAAGCCTATAGTTCATAACACAGGAGTTAACATATGTTTGATTCCATAGACCATGAGAGTGTCAAATCACTCCACACCGGACGTTGCACTTTGGGGTTGTTCCAATGTCATCCGTAATAGGGTGATCATATCAGTAGCTTACGGGTTCATCAGAAACATATGACGAGAGACTAGATAGCTCGAGACTGGGATTTGCTCCTCTGACAATGGAGATATATTCTTTGGTCCCTCTCGGTGTGACTACATATATCATCGTCTGGCCAGATAAAGAGTGAATTGATCATGGAGATGCCGGAACACGAGAATGAGAAAAGAAAACAAAACCGATGATGAGGACGACCGGTATAGTGAGCATCTGTTGATCTCACAAGGATACATATATATATATATATATATATATATCACCTTAGGTTTTATAACATATTGTGAAAGCAAAAGGAACGACATATGATAACCAATGGCTCACTCGAATATAATTTGTGTAAGTATAGTGATCAATATGGATGTCCATGGTTTTGCCGTTGACCAATTAACGAAAGGAGTTTTCATTCATGTCTATATTTTATCGAACCTACAGGGTCACGCACTTAGGGGATTACTAACTTTTGAGTTCTATAGGAGTTAGGAATATGAGAAAATATTACCAGAAAAGTTTTGGAAATAAAATAAATTGTGTCGAGAGAAACCGAAAGCCTTTCGGGGTTACCAGAAAGTTTCAAAGAAAACCAAGTAATAATGGGTAATGATAGGAGGAAAATGTTTCAAAGGACCTAATATATAATATAGGACTTTTGCAATGATCTAGGAGTCTCTAATTTTAGTTCGAGTCAATATGATAAGAGAAATATCAATTGGCCCATTAGTGGAGAGTTAACGGGCCATATAATGGAGCCCTTCCTCCCTTGGGCTTATTGGACAAGCTAAGGGGGGAGGGGAGTTGGACTCCCCTCCCCTAGGAAGCACAAGGGAGGAGGAGATCCCCTCCTCCAAGTCGGCCTCCCCTCCCCTCCACCTATATATATACTATAGGTGTTGTCCCTTTTGCAACACACAAGTTCTACTGATTGGAGCCTCCTCTAGTTCTCTCTTGTTCTCGGGCATCAAAATCTATAGAGATATATCAAGATGTCTGATAGTGCTTAGCCAAAGCTTGTACATTTAAATAGCACTTAGCCAGAATCAATGTCCTCGGACTCTTGACGAGCGAGTACATATGAATGATGTTCCATATGCTTCCACAGTTGGTTCCATCATGTATGCCATGCTATGTACAAGAGTAGATGTTTCCTATGCGCTAAGTGTTAGCATTAGGTACCAAAGTGATATAGGATTGGAACACTGGGCCATAGTTAATAACATCTCAAGTAGCTCAGAAGGACCAATGACTTGCTTCTTGTGTTCGGAGGTGATGAAGACCTCATTGTAAGTGGTGACACTGATGCAGGCTTCATGACTGACCCAGATGACTTCAAATCTCAATTAGGCTATGTTTGCATTTTGAACGGTAGCGGAGTGGTCTGGAAAAGTTCCAAGCAAAACACTTTGGCGGATTCTACGATGGAGGCGAAATATTTCACGGCTTTAGAAGCCTCCAAGGAGGCAGTATGGATCAAGAAGTTTCTTGAAGAGATTGGTGTGGTTGCAAGTGTGCTGGACCTGGTGGAGATCTATTATGATAATAGTGGTGTAGTGGCTCAGACAAAGGAGCCAGGTCCCACCATAATACAAGACATATTGCCCACAAATATCACATCATCCGACATCATGTCGAGGGAGGATCTTGTGAGAGTACGCAAAGTTCACACGAATCTAAATGTGACAGTCCTGATGTACAAGCCTATACCATGAGCAAAACACGAGCAACACAGGTTAGCTATTGGTGTTAATTAAACTATGTAAACTGGGTTGCTGACTCTAGTGCAAGTGGGAGTCTGTAGGAGATATGCCCTAGAGGTAGTAATAACAATTGTTATGTATATCCAAGTTTGTAATTAATGTTTATGTTCTATGCTATAACAGGAATGGTCCTTGAGCTTGTATATCCATAAAGGATCGTTGGAAAACCCATGTGCATGTGTTGAATAATAAATGGTAAAATATATTCCTATTTGTGCCTCGCTCTAATACTAACTCAAGTGTTGCATGATATTCATGTTTTCCTGATCATGGGCATGATTATGTCGGTAACTTTCACGACACAATGTTGGAATAAAACTTGTGTTGAATTGACCCAATTGATGTTATGCTATGAGATACATTCGTCATGAGTTAATGGTTTTATAACATAGAGAAAGTTACACGTTTGCACAATTCATTAGACCATGAGACTATCGAGTTCCTTCATACTTGCTTCATGAAATTTTGGGTTTGTTAAACTTCATCTATTATAGGGTGTCTATTACGGCAGCTTACGAGTTCACGGAAAAGTATGACAAGGAATTATATAGCTCAAGATTGGGATTTGCTCTTTCGACAATGGAGATATTGTTGGAAATATGCCCTAGAGGCAATAATAAAAGCATTATTATTATATTTCCTTGTTCATGATAATTGTCTTTATTCATGCTATAATTGTGTTATCCGGAAATCGTAATACATGTGTGAATAACAGACACCAACATGTCCCTAGTAAGCCTCTAGTTGACTAGCTCGTTGATCAACAGATAGTCATGGTTTCCTGACTATGGACATTGGATGTCATTGATAACGAGATCACATCATTAGGAGAATGATGTGATGGACAAGACCCAATCCTAAACATAGCACAAGATCGTATAGTTCGTTTGCTAGAGTTTTCCAATGTCAAAGTATCTTTTCCTTAGACCATGAGATCGTGTAACTCCCGGATACCGTAGGAGTGCTTTGGGTCTACCAAACGTCACAAGTAACTGGGTGACTATAAAGGTAGACTACGGGTATCTCCGAAAGTGTCTGTTGGGTTGACATGGATCAAGACTGGGATTTGTCACTCCGTATGACGGAGAGGTATCACTGGGCCCACTCGGTAATGCATCATCATAATGAGCTCAAAGTGACCAAGTGTCTGGTCACGGGATCATGCATTACGGTACGAGTAAAGTGACTTGCCGGTAACGAGATTGAACGAGGTATTGGGATACCGACGATCGAATCTCGGGCAAGTAACATATCGATTGACAAAGGGAATTGCATACGGGGTTGATTGAATCCTCGACATCGTGGTTCATCCGATGAGATCATCGTGGAGCATGTGGGAGCCAACATGGGTATCCAGATCCCGCTGTTGGTTATTGACCGGAGAGTCGTCTCGATCATGTCTGCTTGTCTCCCGAACCCGTAGGGTCTACACACTTAAGGTTCAGTGACGCTGGGGTTGTGAAGATATGTATATGCAGTAACCCGAATATTGTTCGGAGTCCCGGATGAGATCCCGGACGTCACGAGGAGTTCCGGAATGGTCCGGAGGTAAAGAATTATATATAGGAAGTGCTGTTTCGGCCATCGGGACAAGTTTCGGGGTCGCCGGTATTGTACCGGGACCACCGGAAGGGTCCCGGGGGTCCACCGGGTGGGGCCACCTATCCCGGAGGGCCCCATGGGCTGAAGTGGGAGGGAACCCAGCCCATAGTGGGCTGGGGCGCCACCCCCCCAAGGGCCCATGCGGCTAGGGTTGGGGGAAACCCTAAGAGGGGCGCCCCCTTGCTTGGGGGGCAAGCCCCCCACCCCTTGGCCGCCGCCCCCCCTAGTAGATCCATCTACTAGGGCCGGCGCCCCCCCTTGGCACCCCTATATATAGTTGAGGAGAGGGAGGGACTTCATACCTCAGCCTTGGCGCCTCCCTCTCTCCCCGTTACGTCTCTCCCTCGTAGTATAGGCGAAGCCCTACTACTGTGACGCCCTGCATCCACCACCACACCGTCGTGCTGCTGGATCTTCATCAACCTCTCCTCCTCCCCTTGCTGGATCAAGAAGGAGGAGACGTCTCCCGTCCCGTACGTGTGTTGAACGCGGAGGTGCCGTCCGTTCGGCGCTTGGTCATCGGTGATTTGGATCACGTCGTGTTCGACTACACCATCACCTTTCTTTGAACGCTTCCGTGCGCAATCTACAAAGGTATGTAGATGCATCCAATGACTCGTTGCTAGATGAACTCCTAGATGGATCTTGGTGAAACGAGTAGGAAAATTTTTGTTTTCTGCAACGTTCCCCAACAGTGGCATCATGAGCTAGGTCTATGCGTAGTTCTTCTTGCGCGAGTAGAACACAATTTGTTGTGGGCGTAGATTTGTCAACTTTCTTGCCGCTACTAGTTTTATCTTGCTTCAGCGGTATTGTGGGATGAAGCGGCCCGGACCAACCTTACACGTACGCTTACGTGAGACCGGTTCCACCGACTAACATGCACTAGTTGCATAAGGTGGCTGGCGGGTGTCTGTCTCTCCCACTTTAGTTGGAGCGGATTCGATGAACAGGGTCCTTATGAAGGGTAAATAGAAGTTGACAAATCACGTTGTGGCTTTAACGTAGGTAAGAAGACGTTCTTGCTAGAACCCTAATTCAGCCACGTAAAACTTGCAACAACAATTAGAGGACGTCTAACTTGTTTTTGCAGCGAGTGGTTTGTGATATGATATGGCCAAAGTTGTTATGAATTATGAATGATCTATATGTGATGTATGAGATGTTCATGCTATTGTAATAGGATTCACGACTTGCATGTCGATGAGTATGACAACCGGCAGGAGCCATAGGAGTTGTCTTTATTCTTTTATATGACCTGCGTGTCATTGAGAAACGCCATGTAAATTACTTTACTTTATTGCTAAACGCGTTAGCCATAGTAGTAGAAGTAATAGTTGGCGAGCAACTTCATGGAGACACAATGATGGAGATCATGGTGTCATGCCGGTGACAAGATGATCATGGAGCCCCAAGATGGAGATCAAAGGAGCTATGTGATATTGGCCATATCATGTCACGTTTATTATTTGATTGCATGTGATGTTTATCATGTTTTTGCATCTTGTTTACTTAGAACGACGGTAGTAAATAAGATGATCCCTCATAACAATTTCAAGAAGTGTTCTCCCCTAACTGTGCACCGTTGCTAAAGTTCGTCGTTTCTAAGCACGCCGTGATGATCGGGTGTGATGGATCCTTACGTTCACATACAACGGGTGTTGACGAGCCTAGCATGTACAGACATGGCCTCGGAACACATGCAAAACACTTAGGGTTAACTTGACGAGCCTAGCATGTACAGACATGGCCTCGGAACACAGAATACCGAAAGGTCGAGCATGAGTCGTATAGAAGATACGATCAACATGAAGATGTTCACCGACGTTGACTAGTCCGTCTCACGTGATGATCGGACACGGTCTAGTTAACTCGGATCATGTAATACTTAGATGACTAGAGGGATGTCTAATCTAAGTGGGAGTTCATTAATAATTTGATTAGATGAACTTAATTATCATGAACTTAGTCTAAAATCTTTGCAATATGTCTTGTAGATCAAATGGCCAACGTAGTCCTCAACTTCAACGCGTTCCTAGAGAAAACCAAGCTGAAAGACGATGGCAGCAACTATACGGACTGGGTCCGGAACCTGAGGATCATCCTCATAGCTGCCAAGAAAGATTATGTCCTACAAGCACCGCTAGGTGATCCACCCGTCCCACAGAACCAAGACGTTATGAACGCTTGGCAGACACGTGTTGACGACTACTCCCTCGTTCAGTGCGGCATGCTTTACAGCCTAGAGCCGGGGCTCCAAAAACGTTTTGAGAGACATGGAGCATACGAGATGTTCGAAGAGCTGAAAATGGTTTTTCAAGCTCATGCCCGGATCGAGAGATATGAAGTCTCCGATAAGTTCTTCAGCTGTAACATGGAAGAAAATAGTTCTGTCAGTGAGCACATACTCACTATGTCTGGGTTACATAACCGCTTGTCTCAGCTGGGAGTTAATCTCCCGGATGATGCGGTCATTGACAGAATCCTCCAGTCGCTTCCACCAAGCTACAAGAGCTTTGTGATGAACTTCAACATGCAGGGGATGCAAAAGACCATTCCTGAGTTGTTCTCAATGCTGAAATCAGCGGAGGTAGAAGTCAAGAAGGAACATCAAGTGTTGATGGTCAATAAAGCCACTAAGTTCAAGAAAGGCAAGGGTAAAAAGAATTTCAAGAAGGACGGCAAGGAGGTTGCCGCGCCCGGCAAGCAAGCTGCCGGGAAGAAGCCAAAGAATGGACCCAAGCCCGAGACTGAGTGCTTTTATTGCAAGGGAAGCGGTCACTGGAAGCGGAACTGCCCTAAATACTTAGCAGACAAGAAGGCCGGTAAAACAAAAGGTATATGTGATATACATGTAATTGATGTGTACCTTACCAGTATTCGTAGTAACTCCTGGGTATTTGATACCGGTGCCGTTGCTCATATTTGTAACTCACAGCAGGAGCTGCGGAATAAACGGAGACTGGCAAAGGACGAGGTGACGATGTGCGTCGGGAATGGTTCCAAGGTCGATGTGATCGCCGTCGGCACGCTACCTCTGCATTTGCCTACGGGATTAGTTATAAACCTCAATAATTGTTATTTAGTGCCAAGTTTGAGCATGAACATTGTATCAGGATCTTGTTTAATTCGAGATGGCTACTCATTTAAATCTGAGAATAATGGTTGTTCTATTTATATGAGAGATATATTTTAGGTCATGCTCCGATGGTGAATGGTTTATTCTTTATGAATCACGAGCGTAATGCTACACATGTTCATAATGTGAGTACCAAAAGATGTAAAGTTGATAATGATAGTACCACATACTTGTGGCACTGCCGCCTTGGTCACATAGGTGTCAAACGCATGAAGAAGCTCCATGCAGATGGACTTTTGGAGTCTCTTGATTATGAATCATTTGACACGTGCGAACCATGCCTCATGGGTAAAATGACCAAGACTCCGTTCTCAGGAACAATGGAGCGAGCAACCAACTTATTGGAAATCATACATACTGATGTGTGCGGTCCAATGAGTGTTGAGGCTCGCGGTGGCTGTCGTTATGTTCTCACCCTCACTGATGACTTGAGTAGATATGGGTATGTCTACTTAATGAAACACAAGTCTGAAACCTTTGAAAAGTTCAAGGAATTTCAGAGTGAGGTTGAAAATCAACGTGACAGGAAAATCAAGTTTCTACGATCAGATCGTGGAGGAGAATACTTGAGTCACGACTTTGGCACACACTTAAGAAAATGTGGAATAGTTTCACAACTCATGCCGCCTGGAACACCTCAGCGTAATGGTGTGTCCGAACGTCGTAATCGCACTCTATTGGATATGGTGCAGTCTATGATGTCTCTTACTGATTTACCGCTATCTTTTTGGGGCTATGCTTTAGAGACTGCTGCATTCACTTTAAATAGGGCTCCGTCGAAATCCGTTGAGACGACACCGTATGAATTATGGTTTGGGAAGAAACCTAAGCTGTCGTTTCTAAAAGTTTGGGGATGCGATGCTTATGTCAAGAAACTTCAACCTGAGAAGCTCGAACCCAAGTCGGAAAAATGCGTCTTCATAGGATACCCTAAAGAAACTATTGGGTATACCTTGTACCTAAGATCCGAAGGCAAGATCTTTGTTGCCAAGAACGGACTCTTTCTGGAGAAAGAGTTTCTCTCGAAAGAAGTAAGTGGGAGGAAAGTAGAGCTTGATGAAGTATTACCTCTTGAACCGGAAAATGGCGCAACTCAAGAAAATGTTCCTGAGGTGCCTGCACTGACTAGAGAGGAAGTTAATGATAATGATCAAGATACTTCTGATAAAGCTCCTACTGAAATTCGAAGGTCCACAAGGACACGTTCCGCACCAGAGTGGTACGGCAACCCTGTCTTGGAAATCATGTTGTTAGACAACGGTGAACCTTCGAACTATGAGGAAGCGATGGCGGGCCCAGATTCCGAAAAATGGCTAGAAGCCATGAAATCCGAGATAGGATCCATGTATGAAAACGAAGTATGGACTTTGACTGACTTGCCCGTTGAACGGTGAGCCATAGAAAATAAATGGATCTTTAAGAAGAAGACAGACGCGGATGGTAATGTGACCATCTATAAAGCTCGGCTTGTCGCTAAGGGTTATCGACAAGTTCAAGGGGTTGACTACGATGAGACCTTCTCACCGGTAGCGAAGCTGAAGTCCGTCCGAATCATGTTAGCGATTGCCGCATTCTATGATTATGAAATATGGCAAATGGACGTCAAAACGGCATTCCTTAATGGTTTCCTTAAGGAAGAATTGTATATGATGCAGCCGGAAGATTTTGTCGATCCTAAGAATGCTGACAAGGTGTGCAAGCTCCAACGCTCGATTTATGGGCTGGTGCAAGCATCTCGGAGTTGGAACATTCGCTTTGATGAGATGATCAAAGCGTTTGGGTTTACACAGACTTATGGAGAAGCCTGCGTTTACAAGAAAGTGAGTGGGAGCTCTGTAGCATTTCTCATATTATATGTAGATGACATACTGTTGATGGGAAATGATATAGAACTCTTGGACAGCATCAAGGCCTACTTGAATAAGAGTTTTTCAATGAAGGACCTTGGAGAAGCTGCTTATATATTAGGCATCAAGATCTATAGAGATAGATCGAGACGCCTCATAGGTCTTTCACAAAGCACATACCTTGATAAGATATTGAAGAAGTTCAATATGGATCAGTCTAAGAAGGGGTTCTTGCCTGTGTTACAAGGTATGAAATTGAGCTCAGCTCAATGTCCGACCACGGCAGAAGATATAGAAGAGATGAGCGTCATCCCCTATGCATCAGCCATAGGTTCTATTATGTATGCCATGCTGTGTACCAGACCTGATGTAAACCTTGCCGTAAGTTTGGTAGGAAGGTACCAAAGTAATCCCGGCAAGGAACACTGGACAGCGGTCAAGAATATCCTGAAGTACCTGAAAAGGACTAAGGAAATGTTTCTCCTTTATGGAGGTGACGAAGAGCTCGTCGTAAAGGGTTACGTCGACGCTAGCTTCGACACAGATCTGGATGACTCTAAGTCACAAAGCGGATACGTGTATATTTTGAATGGTGGGGCAGTAAGCTGGTGCAGTTGCAAGCAGAGCGTCGTGGCGGGATCTACATGTGAAGCGGAGTACATGGCAGCCTCGGAGGCAACGCATGAAGCAATTTGGGTGAAGGAGTTCATCACCGACCTAGGAGTCATACCCAATGCGTCGGGGCCGATCAAGCTCTTCTGTGACAACACTGGAGCTAGTGCACTTGCCAAGGAGCCCAGGTTTCACAAGAAGACAAGGCACATCAAGCGTCGCTTCAACTCCATTCGTGAAAATGTTCAAGATGGAGACATAGAGATTTGTAAAGTACATACGGTCCTGAATGTAGCAGATCCGTTGACTAAACCTCTCCCTAGAGCAAAACATGATCAACACCAGAATTCCATGGGTGTTCGATTCATCACAATGTAACTAGATTATTGACTCTAGTGCAAGTGGGAGACTGTTGGAAATATGCCCTAGAGGCAATAATAAAAGCATTATTATTATATTTCCTTGTTCATGATAATTGTCTTTATTCATGCTATAATTGTGTTATCCGGAAATCGTAATACATGTGTGAATAACAGACACCAACATGTCCCTAGTAAGCCTCTAGTTGACTAGCTCGTTGATCAACAGATAGTCATGGTTTCCTGACTATGGACATTGGATGTCATTGATAACGAGATCACATCATTAGTAGAATGATGTGATGGACAAGACCCAATCCTAAACATAGCACAAGGTCGTATAGTTCGTTTGCTAGAGTTTTCCAATGTCAAGTATCCTTTCCTTAGACCATGAGATCGTGTAACTCCCGGATACCGTAGGAGTGCTTTGGGTATGCCAAACGTCACAACGTAACTGGGTGACTATAAAGGTAGACTACGGGTATCTCCGAAAGTGTCTGTTGGGTTGACATGGATCAAGACTGGGATTTGTCACTCCGTATGACGGAGAGGTATCACTGGGCCCACTCGGTAATGCATCATCATAATGAGCTCAAAGTGACCAAGTGTCTGGTCACGGGATCATGCATTACGGTACGAGTAAAGTGACTTGCCGGTAACGAGATTGAACGAGGTATTGGGATACCGACGATCGAATCTCGGGCAAGTAACATATCGATTGACAAAGGGAATTGCATACGGGGTTGATTGAATCCTCGAACATCGTGGTTCATCCGATGAGATCATCGTGGAGCATGTGGGAGCCAACATGGGTATCCAGATCCCGCTGTTGGTTATTGACCGGAGAGTCGTCTCGGTCATGTCTGCTTGTCTCCCGAACCCGTAGGGTCTACACACTTAAGGTTCGGTGACGCTAGGGTTGTGATGAAGATATGTATATGCAGTAACCCGAATATTGTTCGGTGGTCCCGGATGAGATCCCGGACGTCACGAGGAGTTCCGGAATGGTCCGGAGGTAAAGAATTATATATAGGAAGTGCTGTTTCGGCCATCGGGACAAGTTTCGGGGTCACCGGTATTGTACCGGGACCACCGGAAGGGTCCCGGGGGTCCACCGGGTGGGGCCACCTATCCCGGGGGGCCCCATGGGCTGAAGTGGGAGGGAACCCAGCCCAAAGTGGGCTGGGGCACCACCCCCCCCCAGGGCGCGCCCCCTTGCTTGGGGGGCAAGCCCCCCACCCTTGGCCCCCCCCTAGTAGATCCATCTACTAGGGCCGGCGCCCCCCCCTTGGCACCCCCTATATATAGTTGAGGAGAGGGAGGGACTTCATACCTCAGCCTTGGCGCCTCCCTCTCTCCCCGTTACGTCTCTCCCTCGTAGTATAGGCGAAGCCCTGCTACTGTGACGCCCTGCATCCACCACCACGCCGTCGTGTTGCTGGATCTTCATCAACCTCTCCTCCTCCCCTTGCTGGATCAAGAAGGAGGAGACGTCTCCCGTCCCGTACGTGTGTTGAACGCGGAGGTGCCGTCCGTTCGGCGCTTGGTCATCGGTGATTTGGATCACGTCGTGTTCGACTACATCATCACCGTTCTTTGAACGCTTCCGTGCGCGATCTACAAAGGTATGTAGATGCATCCAATGACTCGTTGCTAGATGAACTCCTAGATGGATCTTGGTGAAACGAGTAGGAATTTTTTTGTTTTCTGCAACGTTCCCCAACAGATATATTCTTAGGGCCCTCTCGGTGTTACTGTATCCATTATCATCTGGACAAACTGAAGGAAATATGCCCTAGAGGCAATAATAAATTTATTATTTATTTCCTTATATCATGATAAATGTTTATTATTCATGCTAGAATTGTATTAACCGGAAACATAATACATGTGTGAATACATAGACAAACGGAGTGTCACTAGTATGCCTCTACTTGACTAGCTCGTTAATCAAAGATGGTTATGTTTCCTAACCATGAACAAAGAGTTGTTATTTGATTAACGGGATCACATCATTAGGTGAATGATCTGATTGACATGACCCATTCCATTAGCTTAGCACCCGATCGTTTAGTATGTTGCTATTGCTTTCTTCATAACTTATACATGTTCCTATGACTATGAGATTATGCAACTCCCGTTTGCCGGAGGAACACTTTGTGTGCTACCAAACATCACAATGTAAATGGGTGATTATAAAGGTACTCTACAGGTGTCTCCAAAGGTACATGTTGGGTTGGCGTATTTCGAGATTAGGATTTGTCACTCCGATTGTCGGAGAGGTATCTCTGGGCCCTCTCGGTAATGCACATCACATAAGCCTTGCAAGCATTGCAACTAATGAGTTAGTTGCGAGATGATGTATTACGGAACGAGTAAAGAGACTTGCCAGTAACGAGATCGAACTAGGTATTGAGATACCGACGATCGAATCTCGGGCAAGTAACATACCGATGACAAAGGGAACAACGTATGTTGTTATGCGGTCTGACCGATAAAGATCTTTGTAGAATATGTAGGAACCAATATGAGCATCCAGGTTCCTCTATTGGTGATTGACCAGAGACGTGTCTCGGTCATGTCTACATTTTTCTCGAACCCGTAGGGTCCGCACGCTTAAGGTTTCGATGACAGTTATATTATGAGTTTATGAGTTTTTGATGTACCGAAGTTAGTTCGGAGTCCCGGATGTGATCACGGACATGACGAGGAGTCTCGAAATGGTCGAGACATAAAGATTGATATATTGGACGGCTATATTCGGACACCGGAAGTGTTCTAGGTGATTTCGGAGAAAACCGGAGAGCCGGAGGGTTACCGGAACCCCCCCGGGAGAAGTAATGGGCCAAATGGGCCTTAGTGGAGAGAGAGAGGGGCAGCCAAAGGTGGGCCGCGCGCCTCCTCCCCCCTGGTCCGAATTGGACTAGGAGAGGGGGGCGGTGCCCCCCTTTCCTTGTCTCTCCCCACTTCTTTCCCCCTCCTAGTAGGAGTCCTACTCCTACTAGGAGGAGGACTCCCCCTTGGCGCGCCATAGGGGCCGGCCGGCCTCCTCCCCTTGATCCTTTATATACGGGGGCAGGGGGCACCCCTAGACACACAAGTTGATCCACGTGATCATATTCTTAGCTGTGTGCGGTGCCCCCTTCCACCATAATCCTCGATAATATTGTAGCGGTGCTTAGGCGAAGCCCTGCGACGATAGTACATCAAGATCGTCACCACGCCGTCGTGCTGACGGAACTCTTCCCCGACACTTTGCTGGATCGGAGTCCGGGGATCGTCATCGAGCTGAACGTGTGCTAAAACTCGGAGGTGCCGTAGTTTCGATGCTTGATCGGTCGGGCCGTGAAGACGTACGACTACATCAACCGCATTGTGCTAACGCTTCCGCTGTCGGTCTACAAGGGTACGTAGATCACACTCTCCCCTCTCGTTGCTATGCATCACCATGATCTTGCGTGTGCGTAGGAATTTTTTTGAAATTACTACGTTCCCCAACAGTGGCATCAGAGCCTAGGTTTTATGTGTTGATGTTATATGCACGAGTAGAACACAAGTGAGTTGTGGGCGATATAAGTCATACTGCTTACCAGCATGTCATACTTTGGTTCGGCGGTATTGTTGGACGAAGCGGCCCGGACCGACATTACGCATACGCTTACGCGAGACCGGCTCTCCCGACGTGCTTTGCACAAAGATGGCTAGCGGGTGACAGTTTCTCCAACTTTAGTTGAACCGGGCTACGCCCGGTCCTTGCGAAGGTTAAAACAGCACCAACTTGACAAACTATCATTGTGGTTTTGATGCGTAGGTAAGATTGGTTCTTGCTTAAGACCGTAGCAGCCACGTAAAACTTGCAACAACAAAGTAGAGGACGTCTAACTTGTTTTTGCAGGGCATGTTGTGATGTGATATGGTCAAGACATGATGCTAAATTTTATTGTATGAGATGATCATGTTTTGTAACCGAGTTATCGACAACTGGCAGGAGCCATATGGTTGTCGCTTTATTGTATGCAATGCAATCGCACTGTAATGCTTTACTTTATCACTAAGCGGTAGCGATAGTCGTGGAAGCATAAGATTGGCGAGACGACAACGATGCTATGATGGAGATCAAGGTGTCACGCCGGTGGCGATGGTGATCACGACGGTGCTTCGGAGATGGAGATCACAAGCACAAGATGATGATGGCCATATCATATCACTTATATTGATTGCATGTGATGTTTATCTTTTATGCATCTTATCTTGCTTTGATTGACGGTAGCATTATAAGATGATCTCTCACTAATTATCAAGAAGTGTTCTCCCTGAGTATGCACCGTTGCGAAAGTTCTTCGTGCTGAGACACCACATGATGATCGGGTGTGATAGGCTCTACGTTCAAATACAACGGGTGCAAAACAGTTGCACACGTGGAATACTCAGCTTATACTTGACGAGCCAAGCATATACAGATATGGCCTCGGAACACGGAGACCGAAAGGTCGAGCGTGAATCATATAGTAGATATGATCAACATAGCGATGTTCACCAATGAAACTACTCCATCTCACGTGATGATCGGACATGGTTTAGTTGATTTGGATCACGTAATCACTTAGAGGATTAGAGGGATGTCTATCTAAGTGGGAGTTCTTAAGTAATATGATTAAATTGAACTTAAATTTATCATGAACTTAGTCATGGTAGTATTTTGCAAATTATGTTATAGATCAATAGCTCGCGTTGTTGCTTCCCTGTGTTTATTTTGATATGTTCCTAGAGAAAATTGTGTTGAAAGATGTTAGTAGCAATGATGCGGATTGGATCCGTGATCTAAGGTTTATCCTCATTGCTGCACAGAAGAATTATGTCCTTGATGCACCGCTAGGTGACAGACCTATTGCAGGAGTAGATGCAGACGTTATGAACGTTTGGCTAGCTCAATATGATGACTACTTGATAGTTTAGTGCACCATACTTAAATGGCTTAGAATCGGGACTTCAAAGACGTTTTGAACGTCATGGACCATATGAGATGTTCCAGGAGTTGAAGTTAATATTTCAAGCAAATACCCGAGTTGAGAGATGTGAAGTCTCCAACAAGTTCTATAGCTAAAAGATGGAGGAGAATCGCTCAACTAGTGAGCATGTGCTCAGATTGTCTGGGTACTACAATCTCTTGAATCAAGTGGGAGTTAATCTTCCAGATAAGATAGTGATTGACAGAATTCTCTAGTCACCATCACCAAGTTAGTAGAACTTTGTGATGAACTATAATATGCAAGGGATAACGGAAACAACTCCCAAGCTCTTCGTGATGCTGAAATCAACGAAGGTAGAAATCAAGAAAAACATCAAGTGTTGATGGTTGACAAGACCACTAGTTTCAAGAAAAGGGCAAAGGGAAGAAGGGGAACTTCAAGAAGAACGGCAAGCAAGTTGCTGCTCAAGTGAAGAAGCCCAAGTCTGATCCTAAGCCTGAGACTAAGTGCTTCTACTGCAAAGGGACTGGTCACAGGAAGCAGAACTACCCCAAGTGATTGGCGGATAAGAAGGATGGCAAAGTGAACATAAGTATATTTGATATACATGTTATTGATGTGTACTTTACTAGTGTTTATAGCAACCCCTCAGTAATAGATACTAGTTCAGTTGCTAAGATTAGTAACTCGAAACGGGAGTTGCAGAATAAACAGAGACTAGTTAAGGGTGAAGTGACGATGTGTGTTGGAAGTGGTTCCAAGATTGATATGATCATCATCGCACACTCCCTATACTTTTGGGATTAGTGTTGAACCTAAATAAGTGTTATTTGGTGTTTGCGTTGAGCATGAATATGATTTGATCATGTTTATTGTAATACGGTTATTCATTTAAGTAAGAGAATAAATTGTTGTGCTGTTTACATGAATAAAACCTTATATGGTTACACACCCAATGAAAATAGTTCGTTGGATCTCGATCGTAGTAATACACATAATCATAATATTGAAACCAAAAGATGCAAAGTTAATAATGATAGTGCAACTTATTTGTGGCACTGCTGTTTAGGTCATATTGGTGTAAAGCGCATGAAGAAACTCCATGCTGATGGGCTTTTGGAATCACTTGATTATGAATCAGTTGATGCTTGCGAACCATGCCTCATGGGCAAGATGACTAAGACTCCGTTCTTCGGAACAATGGAGCGAGCAACAAATTTGTTGGAAATCATACATACTGATGTATGTGGTCCGATGAATATTGAGACCCGCGACAGGTATCATTATTTTCTGATCTTCGCAGATGATTTGAGCAGATATGAGTATATCTACTTGATGAAACATAAAGTCTGAAACATTTGAAAAGTTCAGAGTGAAGTGGAAAATCATCGTAACAAGAAAATAAAGTTTCTACGATCTGATCGTGGAGAAGAGTATTTGAGTTATGAGTTTGGTCTTCAGTTAAAACAATGTGAAATAGTTTCACTACTCACGCCACCTGGAACACCACAGCATAATGGTGTGTCCGAACGTCATAACCGTACTTTATTAGATATGGTGCGACCTATGATGTCTCTTACCGATCTACCACTATCGTTTTGGGGTTATGCATTAAAGACAGCTACATTCACGTTTAAAAGGGCACCATCTAAGTCCATTGAGACGACACAATCTAAACTGTGGTTTGGCAAGAAACCAAAGTTGTCGTTTCTTAAAGTTTGGGATTGTGATGCTTATATGAAAAAAAAATCATCCTGATAAGCTCAAACCCAAATCGGAGAAATATGTCTTCATAGGATACCCAAAGGAGACTATTGGGTACACCTTCTATCACAGATCCGAAGGCAAGACATTCGTTGCTAAGAATGGATCCTTTCCAGAGAAGGAGTTTCTCTCGAAAGAAGTGAGTGGGAGGAAAGTAGAAAACTTGATAAGGTAATTGTACCATCTCCCTTATTGGAGAGTAGTTCATCACAGAAATCTGTTCTTGTGACTACTACACCAATTAGTGAGGAAGCTAATGATGATGATCATGTAACTTTAGATCAAGTTACTACCGAATCTCGTAGGTAAACTAGAGTGAGATCCGCACCAGAGTGGTACAGTAATCCTGTTCTGGAAGTCATGTTACTAACCATGACGAACTTGCGAACTATGAAGAAGCGATGGTGAGCCCAGATTCCGCAAAATGGCTTGAGGCCATGAAATCTGAGATGGGATCCATGTATGAGCACAAAGTATGGACTTTGGTTGACTTGCCCGATGATCGGCAAGCCATAGAAAATAAATGGATCTTCAAGAGGAAGACGGACGCTGATAGTAGTGTTACTATCTACAAAGCTAGAATTGTCGCAAAAGGTTTTCGACAAAGTTCAAGGTGTTGACTACGATGAGATTTTCTCACTCGTATCGATGCTTAAAAGTCTGTCCAAATCATGTTAGCAATTGCCGCATTTTATGAAATCTGGCAAATGGATAACAAAACTGCAATCCTTAATGGATTTCTTAAAGAAAGAGTTGTATATGATGCAACCAGAAGGTTTTGTCAATCCTAAAGGTGCTAACAAAATAAGCAAGCTCCAGCGATCCATCTATGGACTGGTGCAAGCATCTCGGAGTTGAAATAAATGCTTTGATAGTATGATCAAAGCATATAGATTTATACAGACTTGCGGTGAAGCCTGTATTTACAAGAAAGTGAGTAGGAGCACTACAACATTTCTGATAAGTATATGTGAATGACATATTGTTGATCGGAAATAATGTAGAATTATTCTGCAAAGCATAAAGGAGTGTTTGAAAGGAGTTTTTCAAAGAAAGACCTCGGTGAAGCTGCTTACATATTGAGCATCAAGATCTATAGAGATAGATCAAGACGCTTGATAAGTTTTTTTCAACGAGTACATACCTTGACAAGATTTTAAAGTAGTTCAAAATGGAACAGTCATAGAAAGGGTTCTTACCTGTGTTACAAGGTATGAAATTGAGTAAGACTCAAAGCCCGACCACGGCAGAAGATAGAAAGAGAATGAAAGTCATTCCATATGCCTCAGCCATAGGTTCTATAAAGTATGCCATGCTGTGTACCAGATCTATTGTATACCCTACACTGATTTTGGCAAGGGAATACAATAGTGATCTAGGAGTAGATCACTGGACAACGGTCAAAATTATCCTTAGTGGAATAAGGATATGTTTCTCGATTATGGAGGTGACAAAAGGTTCGTCGTAAAGAGTTACATCGATGCAAGTTTTGACACTGATCTAGATAACTTTAAGTCTCAATCTCGATACATATTGAAAGTGGGAGCAATTAGCTAGAGTAGCTCCGTGCAGAGCATTGTTGACATAGATATTTGCAAAATACATACGGATCTGAATATGGCAGACCCGTTGACTAAAATTCTCTCACAAGCAAAACATGATCACACCTTAGTACTCTTTGGGTGTTAATCACATAGCGATGTGAACTAGATTACTGAATCTAGTAAACCCTTTGGGTGTTGGTCACATGGTGATGTGAACTATGGGTGTTAATCACATGATGATGTGAACTATCGATGTTAATCACATGGTGATGTGATCTAGATTATTGACTCTAGTGCAAGTGGGAGACTGAAGGAAATATGCCCTAGAGGCAATAATAAAGTTATTATTTATTTCCTTATATCATGATAAATGTTTATTATTCATGCTAGAATTGTATTAACCGGAAACATAATACATGTGTGAATACATAGACAAACAGAGTGTCACTAGTATGCCTCTACTTGACTAGCTCGTTAATCAAAGATGGTTATGTTTCCTAACCATGAACAAAGAGTTGTTATTTGATTAACGGGATCACATCATTAGGTGAATGATCTGATTGACATGACCCATTCCATTAGCTTAGCACCCGATCGTTTAGTATGTTGCTATTGCTTTCTTCATAACTTATACATGTTCCTATGACTATGAGATTATGCAACTCCCGTTTGCCGGAGGAACACTTTGTGTGCTACCAAACGTCACAACGTAAATGGGTGATTATAAAGGTGCTCTACAGGTGTCTCCAAAGGTACATGTTGGGTTGGCGTATTTCGAGATTAGGATTTGTCACTCCGATTGTCGGAGAGGTATCTCTGGGCCCTCTCGGTAATGCACATCACATAAGCCTTGCAAGCATTGCAACTAATGAGTTAGTTGCGAGATGATGTATTACGGAACGAGTAAAGAGACTTGCCGGTAACGAGATTGAACTAGGTATTGGATACCGACGATCGAATCTCGGGCAAGTAACATACCGATGACAAAGGGAACAACGTATGTTGTTATGCGGTCTGTACCGATAAAGTATCATGTCTTCGTAGAATATATTAGGCAACCTATTATGATAGTTCTCTATCGTCAGTCTCTGATTTGTTGTGGTTATTGGGGCATTTGGTTGATGCTTGGTGGGGCGTTTGTTGTTGTTGTGCTTCTTTGGTCTTTTTCATTCAGGTGGGGTTGTGTCTGCTGATTATAGAATGTCGCTTGTTTCTGTTCTATGATTGTCTTCATTGTTTTCCGGGTGGGGCGTAACTCCGCGTGAGGGTTTTTGGTGCTGGTGCGTTGCTCTGCGTACGCCATAGGAGGGTAACTGACTTCTGTGTTATTGGTGAGTATTATGAGAATTTTGGATGTTATGAGTTTTTGATGTACCGAAGTTAGTTCGGAGTCCCGGATGTGATCACGGACATGACGAGGAGTCTCGAAATGGTCGAGACATAAAGATTGATATATTGGACGGCTATATTCGGACACCGGAAGTGTTCCGGGTGATTTCGGAGAAAACCGGAGAGCCGGAGGGTTACCGGAAACCCCCCGGGAGAAGTAATGGGCCATATGGGCCTTAGTGGAGAGAGAGAGGGCAGCCAAGGTGGGCCGCGCGCCTCCTCCCCCTGGTCCGAATTGGACTAGGAGAGGGGGCGGCGCCCCCTTTCCTTTCCCTCCCCACTTCCTTTCCCCTCCTAGTAGGAGTCCTACTCCTACTAGGAGGAGGACTCCTCTCGCGTTTCGGCTGCGCCATGGCGTTGGTTTTGAGGAGCTGAGGTAGCTCCACTTTGTGGTTGTCGCTGCATATTAGTGGCGCGGCTTGTGCTGCCGCCTACCTCGCGTCTCCCGCGGTAGATACTCTTATTTGTCAGTGCGGGTGCGGCCGAGGGGCGAGCGCCCTTATGCACACTATGGGTGGAATGCGCGACATGATATCATGATCTTTTATGCCACGTTGGTGCGGTCTGCCCACTTTCCACCATGAATCATCTTCTTGTGATAATGATTGTAAGGTAAAGCTTTGTGTTTTGCTGAGCTGTTGGTTTTTTCGGCTTGGTGTTTCTAACTGGGTGGTGTTAGTGGCGAAGCTCGTAGTATCGATTTGTTTGGATGTGGAAACAGGCAGTCGGGTGTGTTTTTTTTTATCATAGATTCGTCCAGCCACGCTCCTAGTCAGTGTTGCTGACCTTAATCTCTCCCGACACTTTCTGTCTGGATCGGGTGTGTTTTCAGTTCCGGGGGATCATTCATCCTGTCGTGCAGAAAACTGTTGCCGTGTTGATCGGAGTTCGGGGATCGTCATCGAGCTGAACGTGTGAACTCGGAGGTGCCGTAGTTTCGGTGCTTGATCGGTCGGGCCGTGAAGACGTACGACTACATCAACCACGTTGTGCTAACGCTTCCGCTGTCGTCTACAAGGGTACGTAGATCACACTCTCCCCTCTCGTTGCTATGCATCGCCATGATCTTGCGTGTGCGTAGGAATTTTTGAAATTACTACGTTATAACGCCCCGATGCGGCTATAGCTCCCACGTGTCGAGGCACGACTTAGAGACATAACCGCATTGAAAGCAATGTGCAAGTCAGGCAATCATTACAACATCCCATGTAATATATAATAAAGGGGAGATACATAGTTGGCTTACACTCGCCACGTCACATCAGAGTACATAAATAACATCCATCATACAAACACTCATGGCCCGACTACGGCGCCAAAATAGAAGAAAAAACATGCGACAAGGCCCTGAATCAAACCCCAACTAGGCACCACTACTGATCATCGGGAAAGGAAACATAATAACGCTGAGAGTCCTCGTTGAACTCCCACTTGAGCTCGTACTCGTCACCTGGAGCGAGAATCACCTGGACCTGCATCTGGAGTTATAGTATCTGTGAGCCACAGGGACTCAGCAATCTCGCACCCTCGCGATCAAGACTATTTAAGCTTGTAGGAAGGGTAAGGCAATTATAAGTGGAGCTGCAGCAAGCGACTAGCATATATGGTGGCTTAACTTATCCGCAAAAGAGAGCGAGAAGAGGAGGCAAAGCACAGCGAGAATCTAAAGGAACAACCTGCGCAAGCATAACTCCAACACCGTGTCCACTTCCCGGACTCCGCCGAGAAGAGGCCATCACGGTAACACACTCAGTTGATTCATTTTAATTAATTAAGGTTCAAGTTATCTACAACCGGACATTAACAAATTCCCATCTGCCCATAACCGCGGGCACGGCTTTCGAAAGTTCAATCCCTGCAGGGGAGTCCCAACTTAGCCCATGACAAGCTCTCACGGTCAACGAAGGAATAGACCTCCTCCCAAGACGTTCCGATCAGACTCGGTATCTCGGTAATTCAAGACACTTCGACAGGTTAAAACAAGACCAGCAACACCGCCCGAATGTGCCGACAAATCCCGATAGGAGCTGCACATATCTCTTTCTCAGGGCACACTCAGATTGTCCTAGGTACGGGTAGGCCAGCCCAGAGTTGCCCCTGGTGGCCACCGGTAGCTGACAGGTGGACCAACACTCAGAGGAGCACTGGCCGGGGGGGGGGGTAAAATAAGATGACCCTTGAGTCTGCAGAACCCAAGGGAAAGAAAAGGCTAGGTGGCAAATGGTAAAACCAATGTTGCTGGAAAAGCTTTAATCAAGGCGAACTATCAAGGGGTTCCCATTATAACCCAACCGCGTAAGGAACGCAAAATTCGGGAACATAACACTGATATGCACGGAAACTAGGGCGGCAAGAGTGGAACAGAAAACTAGGCGAGAGGCCGAGCCTTCCACCCTTTACCAAGTATATAGATGCATTAAGATAACAAGATAATATAATGATATCCCAACAAGGTAAATAAAAGATGTTCCAACAAGGAACGGCCTCCAATCTTCACCTGCAACTAGCAACGCTATAAGAGGGGCTGAGCAAAGCGGTAACATAGCCAATCAATGGTTTGCTAGGACAAGGTGGGTTAGAGGTTGACATGGCAATTGGGAGGCTGACAAGCAAAAGGTAGGCATCGTAGCATTGGCATAGCAAGAGCGAGCAAACTAGCATAGCAAAGATATTAGTAATTTCGAGGGTATGATCATCTTGCCTGCACAGTTGTCAGAGTTGACTGGATCCTCACAAGCAAACTCAACGGGCTCCTCGGTAGCGAACTCGTCTCCCGGCTCTACCCAAACAAGACAAACAAGCAACAAGGATACAATCAACCACGTGTAAGACCAAGCAATATGATGAAATGATGATATGCTATGCGGGATGCGATGCGGGATGCAAAACGCAAGATATGACAGGAAAATGCATGAACCTGGCCTCAACTTGGAATTCCAAGTGTGCCACTGGATAGAGGGGATGAAATCGCTTGAAAACGACATAAAGATCATCGGATTCGGAGTTATGGTTTGGAAATGGCAAACGTTTTAAGAATGACACCGGTCTGCGATTTACAGCAAGTAGGCATCTAAATGCAACGAAATGAACATGCTACAGCCACCGAACATGACAACAAAATATATGGCAGGGATGCACACAAGATGCTTAACAAAAGACTAGCACTGAGCCACGGCAAATTCATCCATTATGAGGTTCAAACAAGCATGGCAAAAACGCAAATGCAAAACAGATTCCAGACTTAGTGATATTAACACTTGTCTGGAATTTCAGAGCACGATGCTCTCTTCGGAGCAGCAAAACAACATGATATAAGACCTGAACATGACAAGTAAGAACATGGCATGGAGGTACTCAACAAGCTTAACAAAAGACCCAAAGTGACCTGGGGCCAAAATGGTTCACAAAATATATTAACGGGCACACGAACATAGCTAAAACACAATCAGTTTTCAGACTTAGTGAAAACTGAGACATGCTGTAATATAACTCACGAAGGCATGTAAATGAGCTCGATGCACTCACCACGGTGCAAGTCATGGCAAGGAAATCATACATCCATTAAGAAGGCACAAAATTCTAGCTAGACATGGCAAGAACAATGGCATAGCATGCACGGATCAACTACAACAACGCCGGCAAAATCGCAAACGAGTTGACGATCTGCCCAGATTCACCACGAAGCAAAAGTAGAGCTCGATTCACTCAAGCAATGTTGCTCCATAATTGCAAACAAAGACATGGATGTATAGAGCATAACATGATTAACAAAACTCCTTTACTGATCATCCTCAAAAGAGGCACGGATCACTAGGAAACAAGCCGAACATATGGCATCATGAACTAAAATATCCCAGACTTTGTGAAAACAACTAAGTCCCTGAAAACAGATTTCCCGGGTGCCTCTCTTTGCAAGCTTTCACAAGTCACCACACACATCCTAAAAATGCATGGGTTGCACCTCTAGAAAGAAGAAAAAATGCTTAACAAAACATATGAAGGACTCACAGGCATAGCATGCACACAATAATCATGGCAAAAAAGACAAAAGTCTAAGATGAACTAGCAGATCTGACAATTAACTCACGAAGCCTCCTTCTAACAGCATTTTGGGCATCAAGATGAGCTCAACTGAAAATGATGCAATGGAATGAAATTATGTACTCGTCGAGGCGAACATTTTGATATATAATATGTCCAAATCGGAGCTACGGATGCAAAGTTACGGGCGGTTAAAGTATGCATAAAAAACTAGGGTTAGGGACGAAAAAGTCAACCGAGATGACCCAGATCCAGATCTGGCGCGTTCTTCGATGTTCGCCGGAAACACTGTATCTCGAATCGCCGTAGAGGAGAGGGACGGCCGGAGCTCGGGGAAGAGGCCGGGGCTCACCGGCCGGAGCAAGGCGGCGCCGGCGGTGGTGGACGGGGGCGGCGCCGGCTCGGGCGGCGACCCACGGCGAGACAGGCGGCGGCGGGGCGCGGCTCGCGCGCCGGCGAGGTGCGGCGGTCGCCAGCCAACGATGGTGGCCGCGGGCAGTGGTCGGGCGCGGGGGAGAAGACAGGCGGCGGCGGGCGCGGAGATAGGCTCACGGGGGCTTCCCGCGGGCCTAGAGGGCCTCGGGCGTCGGCGGCGAAGCGGTCCCGCGGGCGCTGACGTGGCGGCGGCGGGTGGCGAATTTTGTCCGGCCGGGTCGGACGTGTCCGGCTCGGCGCGGAGATCTGTTTTTTTCCTAGGGTTTCGTGGGAAGAGATGATCCGAGAATGGAGGGGGCTATATATAGGCATAAGTGGAGCTAGGAGAGTCCAAATAAGGTGCGGTTTTCGGCCACGCGATCATGATCGAACGCTCTAGGACATGGAGAAGAGTTTGGTGGGTTTTGGGCCAAAATGGAGGGGTGTTGGGCTGCAACACACACGAGGCCTTTTCGGTCCCTCGGTTAACCGTTGGAGTATCAAATGAAGTCCAAATGGTACGAAACTTGACAGGCGGTCTACCGGTAGTAAACCAAGGCCGCATGACAAGTCTCGGTCCAATCCGGAAATGTTTAATTCCCACACACGAAAGAAAACTAGAAATGACCACCGGAGGAGAACGAAGCGCCGGAATGCAAAACGGACAATGGGGAAAAAGCTCGGATGCATGAGATGAACACGTATGCAAATGCAATGCACCTGATGACATGATATGAGATGCATGAAAATGAAAACAACACACGGAGACAAAGACCCGAACCCGAGAAATAAATATAACTTAACGCCGGAAACGGCAAGAGTTGGAGTACAAATTGGGAAAGTTACATCCGGGGTGTTACACTACGTTCCCCAACACAAACACGGTGTGATTTGATCACAAGGATACCGGAACGTGGGAATGAGAAAAGAGAACAAAACCGGTAACGAGGAAACTGACATAGTGAACAAGTTGTTGATTCACGGTGATGCCATTAAATCTCACCTTCTGTATTTGTAGCATATCGTGAAGGAACATGAATAGCATTCGGTAACTATAGGTTCACTCAGATATTCATTCATGTGGGCATAGGGATCAATATGGATGTCCACGTTCTGCTATTGATCATTGACCGAAAAGAGTTCCGATCATGTCTATACTTCACCGAACCTACATGCTCACACACTTAAGGGTAATATATTTGTTGAATAATAGACAGGAAGTCCAAGAGATAGCTACCAGAAAAGTTTTGAGACGGTGAAAAAGTTTCAGAGAGAAAACTGAAAGTGTTTCGGAGTAACCGAAAATGTTTCGGAGATAAAAATATCATATAGGAAATGTTTCGAAACATGTCCAGAATTATTTTAGGGGGTTCCAAAAATGTTCTAGACCTTCCAGAAATTTTTTCGGATTAAATGGTCATGAAAAAAACTTGTCCAAATTTGAAGGGACAAGATCCCATAAATCATGGGATAATGATGGATGCAACACTATTATGGTACAACCCCTTTTTGTGGCCTTTTGGAAATCCAGCTTTTGGGGCTTTCCCTAAAAGTCAAGGATGATGATATGGGGTGGTGGGCCCCACCAAAAGGGGCCCACACAAGGGTGGCCGGGCCAAGGAGGAGCTCCTCCATGGAGTTCCCCTTTCCCTCTATTGTGGCTTTTATGTGGAAAATATCCAAGCACTTTTTGGTGTTTTCCCCCTAGCCTATACCCCTTGATCCCACTATAAATAGGGGTGGGGAGGGGATCTCCATTTGACTCAAGTTTCTCTCCACACAAGCCAGGCAATGATCTGGCATCCCTCTAGTTACTAAGCTCCCGTGAAATAACGAGCTCACAATGATTTCGTCTGTTTTTCACTTCATGTCCACGCTTGTCAGTTGGTCTACCGCTATTTTCTACCTCCCCGCCGCACACCCGGTCCACCAGCGCCCGCAGCGCCGCCGTCTCTGACGGCTGCTCCGCCGCCCCGTGGTGCCAGTGCTAGTCCCCCGACGACGATGGGCTCATCGGCTCCGGCGACTCCATCTCTGCTCCGGCTTCGAGGGGTAGGTAGCTCTGCTGCTTGGCCTCTGTCGTTGGCCTCGCTCGCTGGTGGGATCCGAGAAGGGGTGGGGGTCAGGTCGTCATGGTCTTATTGGGAGCATGGGCGGGGGCGGATGGCGACGGCGAAGGACGGGGACAGCGACCACGCCGTTACCTCTCCGTTCCATTTCTCTGGCTTTCCGTTCCGTCGAGCGTTGTGTATCGGCCACGGGCATGGGGAACCGTGGATGGCTGACCTCCACGGCTCCCCGAGCCGCCCGCTGCTCTTTCCACTACAATCGCCTTCGCCCTGCACATAGACCTAGCTCTTGCTGGCCTTGTCCGTCATCTTGACTGCTCTAAGGTGGGGAGGAGACCCCATGAACTGGCGACGCGCGGCCCATAGGCTCGAGAACAAATCCACATAACCAGACGAGGTGCACGACGTGGAGGAGGTCGTGTCCAGCCCATGCAAGTGTGTAGCAATTAGTGAATTGAGTTGAGGAGGCGTCTCTGGAAGCGAAGGTTCTTAGGAAAACAAAGCGACCTTAGGTAACTAACCACATCTTATCTAAGCAGACTTCCTCGCCGGTGCGAACCAAGGTCGCCGTGAGATTGCATTTGTGTTGGGCGTTGGCAGATGAACCAATGCAACTCTTCAATCCTGGGCCACCTCCATGTGAGTGCTCTTTTAGCTCCACTCTCTTAGGCATCTCTGAAAGTGCAACTATCCCTGGGTGGTTTTGGTAATTCCTAACAACATATAGCTCATTGAGCTAATGCTATTTCAAGATAAATATTTCAGGAAAGCTCAATGATTGGCGTGGCATGGATTAGAAAAGTGGACCTCTCAAAATGCCAAGGACAAAAGGATTGGCTCAAGCTCAAAGCACAAGACTCTACATTTTTCATTTTAGTGATCCAAGATCACATTGAGTCCATAGGAAAAGCCAATACTATCAAGAGGGGGTGAGGTGCTACTTAATGAGGTTCTTGCTCAAAATGCTTAGTGATATGCTCCAAAGCCCTCAACTACTTTCTCATATCCACATATGTCCCAAATCAAAAGTCAAACTCGGCCCTACCGAAGCTTTCTATCCGGCGCCACCGAGTTCTCTTGACATAGCCACTGCCAGAAGCCCAGAAACCCTAGTCTTTTTGGTCTCACCGATAGGTATCTCGGTCTCACCGAGATGGGATTATAATCTCTCGATTTCCCTTCGTAACGTTTCGGTCCAACCAAGATGAGCGATCGGTCCCACCGAGATTGCAATGCAAACTCTTTGTTTCCCTTTCGTAACGTTTCAGTCCAACCGAGATGAGCGAATCGGTCCCACCGAGTTTGCCTGACCAACTCTCTGTTTGTCTATTACCAAAATCGGTCCCACCGAGTGTGTGTAATCGGTCTCACCGAGATTACGTTATGCCCTCACCCTAAAGAAATCGGTCCCAACGAGTTGAAGTTCGGTCCCACCGAAAATCCTAACGTTCACATTTTGAACTAAATCGGTCCGACCAAGTTTCATGATTCGGTCCTACCGAGTTTGGTAAATTGTGTGTAACGGTTAGATTTTGTGTGGAGGCTATATATACCCCTCCACCCACTCTTCATTCGTGGAGAGAGCCATCAGAACATGCCTACACTTCCAACATGCATTTTCTGAGAGAGAACCACCTACACTTGTGTTGAGGTCAAGATATTCCATTCCTACCACATAAATCTTGATCTCTAGCCTTCCCCAAGTTTCTTTCCACTCAAATCTTCTTTCCACCAAATCCAATTCTATGAGAGAGAGTTGAGTGTTGGGGAGACTATCATTTGAAGCACAAGAGTAAGGAGTTCATCATCAACACACCATTTGTACCTCTTGGAGAGTGGTGTCTCCTAGATTGGCTAGGTGTCACTTGGGAGCCTCCGTCAAGATTGCGGAGTTGAACCAAGGAGTTTGTAAGGGCAAGGAAATCGCCTACTTCGTGAAGATCTACCTGAGTGAGGCAAGTCCTTCATGGGTGACGACCATGGTGGGATAGACAAGGTTGCTTCTTCGTGGACCCTTCGTGGGTGGAGCCCTCCGTGGACTCGCGCAATCATTACCCTTCGTGGGTTGAAGTCTCCATCAACATGGATGTACGATGGCACCACCTATCGGAACCACGCCAAAAATCTCCATGTCAACATTGCATTTTCTCCCTCAAACTCCTCCCTTTACCTTCATATGCAATTGTTTTACTTTTCGCTGCTATACTCTTAGAATTGCATGTGTAGGTTGATTGCTTGACTTGTGCAAAGTTGCTAAAATCTGCCAAGAACTAAAATTGGTAAAAGGCTAGATTTTTATTTGGTCAAGTAGTCTAATCACCCCCCTCTAGACATACTTTTGATCCTACAAGTGGTATCAGAGCTTTGGTCTCCATTTGCTTTAATTTCCATAGATTTTGGTGGTCATAGCCTTGGTTTCACAACCTAGGAGAGTATGGCATCTAGCGAGGGAAATTACCACCGTAGAGGTCCTTACTTTGATGGTACAAATTTTGCTAGTTGGAAGCATAAGATGAAAATGCATATTCTTGGACATAACCCCGCCGTTTGGGCTATTGTGTGTATTGGCTTGCAAGGTGAATTCTTTGATGGGAGAGAACCGAACCGTGAAGCTACCGCAGAAGATTTGAAGATGATGTAATACAATGCTCAAGCTTGTGATATTCTCTTCAACGGATTGTGCATCGAAGAATTCAGCAAAATCAGCCATCTTGAGAATGCAAAGGAAATTTGGGATACTTTGATTTATATGCACGAAGGTACCGACTCCATCAAGGAATCCAAATTGGATGTGCTTCAAAGTCAACTTGACAAGTTCAAAATGAAGGATGGTGAAGGTGTCGCTGAAATGTACTCTAGGCTTGCTCTCATCACAAATGAGATTGCCGGCTTAGGAAGTGAAGAGAAGACCGATAGATTCATCATCAAGAAGATCCTAAGAGCCCTGGATGGAAAATATGATACCATGTGCACATTGATACAAATGATGCCCAACTACAAAGATCTCAAGCCAACGGAAGTCATTGGAAGAATTGTTGCCCATGAGATGTCACTTAAGGATAAGGAAGAGCTTCACAACAAGTCAAGTGGTGCTTACAAAGCCTCATGTGATGCCCCCACATCATCAAA